>NW_028247686.1:0-202043 GCF_964263255.1 Lissotriton vulgaris | reverse complement strand
ACTTATAAATATACTTTATTCTTCAAATATGTATAAGTATAACTATAACTTCTGACTTTCTATGGTTTTGTTGGTACTAAAAATTATGTGGTATCGTTATATGCCCGCTGACAAATAATCCAATCAGGGATAACTAGTGTGCTGCATATGCCGATCTTGTGGCTGATCTGTTAAAGTTACGAGGTCTCAGGGTCCTTTTCGAAAATTCCGCTATTTATCGGATTTCGCCCTCTGTGTCACCCGGTAAGAGAGATACTCCGGTGAAGTTGACACTCGTACTTTTGTTAGTAGCGTCTTCTAGTCCACCCCTGTTCCGTGTTGTCATGACCAATCAATTTAATCTAGGCACATACCCCATTAGACACTCCAATGGCATGCAGTCAACCACCTGGCCAGTCAAGGTGTGTATAAGAGTAACGACCTTCTCCCAGTTTTGGTATACCAGCCTACACTGCCACGCAAGGTGAAGGAAATCAGCCCCGCCCTGCCCACATCTCTTGGATAGTCCGAATCTCTTAGCCCCATCTTGTGTAACTTGTTGGGAATGTGGAATACCTGATGAAGGAACTTTAGGTGGATAATTCGTAAGTTACTATTGGACGTCAGCCTCCCTGTTAACATGCATATCTGTTCCCATACTGCTTCAGTAATCGGGGGATCTAGCACAGTGTTACAGCGCTCCATACTTTTGTCCACCCCATGAACCGTCTCTTCCTGCACTGCCCTATATAATCTAGTGAGCAGCTTCTTTCTCGATGGAGCTACTATGATCAGCAGCAGCGCCTGCAACGCTACCGGTTCATCCGGAAAACTAGTCTAATGGTCCCTTACTGCCCGTCTGAGTCTGTAACAGGTGTACTGAAAAAGTGGCCTGGGATTTTGTGTATAGTCCAAGTCATCCCCCGTGATGTACTTTCCTTCGAAGTACAAATCGCTCATGTGTGTAAGACCTGCCTCTCTGAGGGCTGTACTGGGACCTCTCTCTCCAGCCACGGACAGAGCATTGTGTCCCTCTATAGGCAACGCTGTAGCATATAGAGGAAGTTTATGGGCCCACCTCCCAATCTCTTGCCATGCTGAAATAGTGTTATCTATCGTGTTTATCTCTGACTTGGGCGTCTGCCTTTTGGTGTGGGTGATAATGCTTTTCAGTTGTAAAGGATGCGCGTCCCCCTCCTCCGCAGCCGCATGCGGGATGAAGTCGTGAGCCCTAAACGAAAAGTCCGCGTATTAAGCCTACCCACATAGGAAGCACACGTAGAGATCCGGAGCATTAAATCCCCTTTTCTCAAAGGGCAATGTCAACTTGGACCAGCTTATCCTCGGTTGCTTTTGCCCCCCCACCCCCCCCCACTAATCTCAGCAATTGGGTCTGAACTGTTTTGCAAAAATGTTTTGTCAGGTTGATAGGGATATTGCAGAACAGGTATAGAAACTTGGGTAGAATAATCATTTTTATCACCGCTATGCGGTCTGTCAGGGACAGTGGCAAGCAAACCCAATGATCGATCTGCTGCACCAGCGCGGTATATGCACGACCATAATTCTCCCTGATTGCGACCTCGGGGGCCCGGTGTATCCAGTGTCCACACTCTTAGATATTTGACTGGGTCTTCCGGCCACACTAATGGATATTCCACCTGGGATGAGACTGTGATGGGCGTTAAGGGAATGAGAACAGATTTTTCCCAATTTATTTGAAGACCTGAAAGGAGACCGAATTTAATGTACTCACGTATAACGGGGGATAGAAAGCGCTGTGGTTCGCGAACATAGAGGACCATGTTGTCCGCGTAAAGAGAAATTCTAACCGGACGATTGTTAAATTTCAAGGCAGCCGCCCTATGACATTGCCAGATTTTGCATGCTGGTGGTTCCAAAACTATGCCGAAAAGAAAAGGGGACAGGGGGCAGGCCTGCCTAGTGCCGCGCTCTATGCTAAACTGTTCTGATGTGAGTCCGCCCACCCTGACTCTTGCGGAGGCGTCGGTATACAGGACCTGAATCCAGGGAACGAAAACAGGGGGAAATCCCATCCTATTTAGGATGTGTATCATGTATTTCCACTATATAGAGTCAAACGCTTTTGCAGCGTCTAAAAGAACTGCCACAGCCAGCAAATCTGGATTGAGCATGTGGAACATGGTAAATATTGTGCGTAGGTTGAGGGAGGTAGAGCGCTCCAGGATAAATCTAGATTTATCCGGCAGCATCAGAAGTGGCATCAGGGGTTGTAATTTAGTGGCCAGAATCTTCGCCAATATCTTTGCGTCCAAATTTATCAAAGATAATGGGCTATCTCTTTTCAGCAAGGTGATGATTGAGGCCTGTCTCAGGGATGGGGGGAGATAACCTGTCTCGTGGGCCTCTGCATACATTTCTAATATATGGGGTATAAGTAGATCGGCGTATGCTCCGCCGTCAGACCATCCGGCCCCGGAGCCTTCTTATTTGGTAGAGAGATGATGGCCTCTTTAACATCCTCTTCGTCAATGGGTAGGCTCAAATATTTTCTATGACCGTCCGACAACCATGCACATGCCGTATCATCCAGGTATTCATTCATAGCAGACTCGGGCATGCCTCCCTGGGTCGTATATATAGATTCACAGAATGACAGAAATTGCTCTACAATACTGTGTTGGGAATTAGGGGCTTCATCAGTTTCATAGACTATATGATCAATCAGGGGTTATTAGTCCTGTCCAGTAGTCCGTTAGCTAAAACCTCACCCGGCCTGCCACCCTCACCATATGCTCTATACCGTTTAGATAAATATTTCACTTCCTTAGACGCTAACGAGTTATATTCCTCAACGTGTTTGTGAATTCGAGCCAGCGTCTCGGTGGAAGGTGTATTATTGTATTGGGCCTCTAATGCCCTCAGTTGTTCTTCAAGCCTCTGCAGTTGTCCTCTCAGATCACGGAGGATTCCCGCTGAGGTGCTTATACACACCCCCCTAATCATCACCTTAAAGGCTTCCCACAGGGTTGCCTGGCTGTTGACTGTGCCCACATTCAATTCAAAGTACTGCAGAATAGCATTCCTAATAGTCTCAGCATAAACCGGGTCTAGCAGTGAATGGTCGGTGCGGATTGGGGCCTTTAGATATTTCAAGGACAACAGGATTATGATCAGATAAGGTTCTCAGGAGCGTGTACACCTTCTCTACCCACCCATTGGCCTCCTCACTAAGTATCCAGTAATCCAGCCTAGACCAGCTATTGAATGCAGGAGTGATGTGCGTACCTTCCAAAACAACTTCATTACGCAGCCGCCAGGCGTCTACCAGGCCCATCTCCCCCATGACATCACGTATGCACTGCGCAACTTTAACTGTATGTGCCCCAGTCGGGTTAGATTTATCTACGTGTGGATGAAGATGCGTATTACGGTCCCCCCCCCACATATAAGCGCAGCCTCTGGCCAAGTGCGCAGCACATTAAACAATTGTAAGAAAGGCGCTGTGTCATCCACTACAGGACCATATATGTTTACTATTGTCACCAGCACCACCCCCAGCTTACCATGTACCATAGCCCAGCGGCCCTCTGTGTCCATGCAGGTCTGTACAGGCTTAAACTTGACCCCTCTCTTAATGGGAATAAGGACCCCCCTCGCATGAGTGGAGTAAGATGAGGCCAAACTGTAGGATGCCCATCTACGCACCACAGTGCCCTCTGTGTATTTACTCAAGTGAGTCTCTTGTAGAAGAGCAATCTGCGCCTTGTGTCTATCTAACTGTGCCAGCACTTGTCTCGTCTTCCTAGTTGTATTTAAGCCTCGGACATTCCACGTTATGCACTTTTATAGTTCACCTTTCATCTATGATGGTATGCAGGACAGTGAGTGCCGCTAACTATTCTAAAGCATGTAGACATGTGCGCAAACCAGATCCGTGTGTCTTCATACTTCCAATCACAGTACCTTTGATTAAAGACAATTAAACAGTCCCTCCCTCCCCCCACCTACTTCCGCATACCCAATTTGCCAAAGGCATGATCCACCCATAACTCCCATCCCAATCAAAACAGTAGAAAACATTGTAACTGGTGGGGAATGCCAATCGGGGGATGTAGTAGCCAAGTCCACTCCCAGATCTAACAGGGAGGGGGCCACCGAAACGTCAACCTATCCCACTACTATGGCCACCCCTTAAAGTGCACAGAAAGAAACTTTTTGTGGGACATCAGGCGAAGAAATCTCGACCCCTCCAACCATGTGACTAAGCAGAGTGCAGCCACCCGACATTTTGACCCTCTAATCACATATTACATTTCCATCTAGCGGGGTTAGCTGTACCAATCTGATTGTCGTGGGTATCTGAATGCCATAGACAACATCAATCTCACCATAGCCATTGTACAGTCCACCCAGACAATAAATACTGCGAACTTGAGCACATATTAGCATGGGGCCCAGACCCTCTTACTGTTCATTCATCAATGTCAGACGCGTGGTCTGGTGATTTCTGTCGATGTCGTAGAGATCTGGCATGTTCCATCGCTTGCTTGGGATTCATGAAGATTTTGCCGCTGTCGGCCTCTTCAATGCACAATCTCACCGGGTAGAGCGTGGCATAAGGAATCTGTTCCTTAAGCAGCACCTTCTTAACACTCTGAAACTCCTTCCGGGCCGCCTGCACATTTGCTGTAAAATCCGGGTAGAATGACAAAAAGTTATTTTGATAAGTTACTGTGCCCTTTTGCTGGAATACTCGCAGGACAGTGTTGTGATCTCTGAAGTTAAGCAGTCTGGCAATTATAGGTTGCGGCGGAGCGCCAGGGGGTGGATTCGCCGCCAAGGATTGGTGGGCCCGCCCCACAGCAAACGATGATGACAGGTCATTGGCTCCACACATTTCGTGTAGCATAGTCTCCATATAATCCTCTCCGTGCCCCACATTGGTTGATTCTGGAAGGCCTAAAACGCAAATATTGTTGCGCCTTGATCTCACTTCAATATCCTCATTCTTTGCTTGTATGACCACAAGGAGTTTCGTTAATTCCGAAGTCTTCGCGGCTACCTGTAGCCCGGGTTCCGCATCTGTGATGCGCTGCTCCGCTTCGCCGATTTGCGCAGCTTGTTTGTCCAGTTTCACGGAGAAGTGGTCCATCCTTCCATTGAGGGCCTCAATTTTCCCGTGTATGGCTTGGAGACTGGCCTGAATGGCAGCAAGCGACTTCTCAAGGGCTGTGGGGCCCTGTGACGCCGACTCCAGCTCCGAGTCTGAGGCCGCATTTTGAACAGATTTGCCTCCCTTGTGTAGTTCAAAGGAAAGGCACGGTTGATTCTTTTTAGGTTTGCCCATGCTGCACGCTACCCTCAGCAAAGGTGTAGCGCCATGAGTCCAGACAATGCCACTCTTAGCAGCCCACCGTTTGTACCCTTAGAATCCTTAATGCATATTTATAAGCAGTGCAAAACAAGCGCAGTCCGCAGCTTTACCTTCTCCTGTTCTGTGGTAACGCCAGCCCCAGTTAACCAGTGTGGTGAAATTGCAGGCAGGATGTACAGGGTATACAGTCAAAATATCGAGTTTTTATTATCGATTTGCATTAATATCGATGAAAAAATATAGAATGGACACAATATCGACTGGACAGAATATAGATTACAAAAATATCGAATAGGATAGCATTAATATCGAATTCAAAAATATAGAATGGACATAATATCGAATGGACAGAATATAGACTACAAAAATATAGAATGGACAGAATATAGACTACAAAAATATCGAAATTGAGGTAAGTAAGTTAATATCAATTTTTAAAGTGTTTTTTATGTTAGTATATGTTTGAAAAGTGTATATTTATTTTATTATTTATATTAATTAATTTTTTTATGGTATTTAATTTTTGCGTAATATAATTCTGTAGCGGGTTGTGGGTTTATAGGGGAATAGGGTGGGAAGTCATTTAATTATAATTAACTAAATATGTTAATTTATTTATTGGCATTTATTTTGAAATAATTGTTAATTAATTATTAATTGGTAGTTAATTAAAATATAATTGGTTATTATTTTTAATTAATTGATTAATTGCTAATTATGTTATTTTTAGTAATTTATTTTCTGTAGCGGGTTGTGGGTTTGTAGGGGAATATGGTGGGAAGTAATTTAATTATAATTATGTAAATATGTTAATTTATTTATTGTTATTTATTTTGAATTAATTATTACTTAATTATTAATTGGTAATTAATTTAAATATAATTGGTAATTAATTTAAATTAATAGATTAATTGATAAATAGGTTAATTTTAGTAATTTATTTTCTGTAGTGGGTTGTGGGTTTATAGGGGAATAGGGTGGGAAGTTATTTGATTGTAAATCATTAAATATGTTAATTTATTTATTTGTATTTATTATGAAATAATTGTTAATTCCTTATTAATTGGTAATTAATTAAAATATAATGGGTAATTAATTTTAATTAATTTATTAATTGATAATTATGTTAATTCTATTAATTTAGTTTCTGTAGTGGGTTGTGGGTTTATAGGGGAATAGGGTAGGGAGTAATTTAATTGTAAGTAATTCTATTTTAAAATTCTTTTTTTTATTTTATCTAATTTTTAATTATTTTCTAATTGTTAATTAATTTATTGTTCATTGGTAAATAATTTGTATTAGTAGGTAATTATTTTTATTAATTAATTTTTATTTGTTATTTTAATTGATTAATTAATATATTATATAAAAGTGTTATGTATTTTAATTAATTTATAATTGGTATTATTATTTATTTTATTTTTATTTATATATGAAGTATTTACTTTCCCTACTGTTGCACTCACTGGAGTGGGAATAGTAATTTTTACCCTCCTGCTATCCAATGCTTTCCCTACTGTTGCACTCACTGGAGTGGGAATAGTAATTTTTACCCCTACGCTATCCAATGCTTTCCCTACTGTTGCACTCTCTGGAGTGGGAATAGTAATTTTTACCCCTACGCTATCCAACGCTTTCCCTACTGTTGCACTCTCTGGAGTGGGAATAGTAATTTTTACCCCTGCGCTATCCAACGCTTTCCCTACTGTTGCACTCTGTGGAGTGGGAATAGTAATTTTTACCACTACGCTATCCAGCGCTTTACCTACTGTTGCACTCACTGGAGTTGGAATAGTAATTTTTACCCCTACGCTATCCAACGCTTTCCCTACTGTTGCACTCTCTGGAGTGGGATTAGTAATTATTACCTCTACACTATCCAACGCTTTCCCTACTGTTGCACTCTCTGGAGATGGAATAGTAATTTTTACCCCTACTCTATCTAACGCTTTCCCTACTGTTGCACTCTCTGGAGTGGAATAGTAATTTTTACCCCAACGCTATCTAACGCTTTCCCTACTGTTGCACTCTCTGGAATGGGAATAGTAATTTTTACCTCTATGCTATCCCACGCTTTCCCTACTGTTGCACTCTCTGGAGTGGGAATAGTAATTTTTACCCCTGCGCTATCCAACGCTTTCTCTACTGTTGCACTCTGTGGAGTGGGAATAGTAATTTTTACCACTACGCTATCCAGCGCTTTACCTACTGTTGCACTCATTGGAGTTGGAATAGTAATTTTTACCCCTACGCTATCCAACGCTTTCCCTACTGTTGCACTCTCTGGAGTGGGAATAGTAATTTTTACCCCTACGCTATCCAGCTCTTTCCCTACTGTTGCACTCTCTGGAGTTGGTATAGTAATTTTTACCCCTACGCTATCCAACGCTTTCCCTACTGTTACACTCTCTGGAGTGGGAATAGTAATTTTTACCTCTACGCTATCCCACGCTTTCCCTACTGTTGCACTCTCTGGAGTGGGAATAGTAATTTTTACCCCTACGCTATTCAGCGCATTCCCTACTGTTGCACTCTCTGGAGATGGAATAGTAATTTTTACCCCTACTCTATCCAACGCTTTCCCTACTGTTGCACTCTCTGGAGTGGAATAGTAATTTTTACCCCTACGCTATCCAACGCTTTCCCTACTGTTGCACTCTCTAGAGTGGGAATAGTAATTTTTACCTTGACGCTATCCAACGCTTTCCCTACTGTTGCACTCGCTGAAGTGGGAATGGTAATTTTTACCCCTACGCTATCCAACGCTTTCCCTACTGTTGCACTCTCTGGAGTGGGAATAGTAATTTTTACCGCTACGCTATCCAGCGCTTTCCCTACTGTTGCACTCTCTGGAGTTGGAATAGTTATTTTTACCCCTACGCTATCCAACGCAAATCAATTTGTATGTTTTTTTTTTACTTACATTAATTATTTATTAATTTTAAGGTTATTTAAGTATTTTAAATATGTTTAAGTTAATTATATTTATTATTTCATTAATTTTTTATTAATTTAAAGCATTTTTAAAAATTCGATATTTTGACTAACTATATTTTTTACATCAATATTTTTGATTCGATATTTTTGTACTTACCTGTTTGGAGATAGGAGGTCGATATTTTGGCATTCTATATTTTTACCTCAATATTTTAGTAGGTCGATATTTTGGCATTCTATATTATGTCAGTGATCCGATGTAAGGCAGGCACCTTAACCGGGATAAATCCTATGGTGTAATGCGGGCGCTCACACAACCAGGCTAATCACTACAGCCTCGTACACTGGTGGTCCAATATGGTTGGCCACACAGAAGGCAGTCGGTTCATGCACACAGGGGCTCCCAGGTTGTAACACAGGTAAAGCAGCCCGGGGGGTGGCACAGAAAACGAGACCCACAGTGAAGAGGCAAAAGGGATGCCCTGCGCCGAGGATATGCGCGCCAAGACACCAGACAAGGAGCCGCAGGCGATCAATCCAAACAGACTGCAAGGAGCGGAGGCCCGCCGCACCAACCTGCGCAGTTGTCCCCAGCGGTGCTCACCACACGCAGGCGATTCCGTTATGGGCAGCCAGTTCGTTCTCAACTCTGCCACAGCAGAGTATCGGGTGTTGCCAGTGGGGGAGGGGAGGAGGATCAAATTCAGAGATGTTCTGCAATAAGGAGTCCCGGAGCCGGTTTGATTATCGCCCGTGCCTGTACGCAGCCTGTTCTGCAATCCAGCGCCGGCCGATTGCGTGCCCCGAGCGGCCTGGCGCACCTCACGGGTCTCCGGCTCACCTTGAACTGCTGTCAGCGCAGGGATGTTCCACCTGCGGACATATATGTACCTCCACTGTCCTCCAAAATGCAGAGGGACAATATGGTAGCCCCTACTCCTCCTCCTTCTCCATCTCCTCCTATGACTTTCACTCAGGGGTCACTAGAGTCTTACTCCAATACAGGCAGCCCTAGTCCCTAGTCCCCAGTCCCCAGCTGAGCACTTTGCCCCGGTTTACCCTCATCCCACTGATGATTCTTGGAATGATTACAATGTGGACCTTCAGAGGTACCCAGATCTTGACCAAGTTCCTGTCAGGGCCTTCCAGCCAGGTGAAAACACAGCATCCCACAGCGTTATCTGCCTGTCATAAGGTAAAAATGTATGTAATTACTCTGGATGATCATTTTTATTGTTGAGATGCTTTCTAAAATAGTGATCTCTCCAATTTCTCACATTGCTCAAGAGGATGATAAAATATGCCCCTGAAATCTTTAAGGACCTGGTCATGTGCCGGGTGGTAACAACCTGAATTGAAAAATATTGTCTGAAATGCTCTGATCTACTTTACCTCAGGGGTCTCGCCAGACTCTCTGGTAGTCCCCATCTCCAAGAAAAGGGCAGCAACTCAGGCCATGGTTGATGCTCTTCCTCCAGGACAAGCAGAGCAAACTTATTAATGCTGCAGGTAGGAGAATAGAGGCACATCACCAATTCAGTAGTCCCCTTCTCCTGATATGATAGAACTCACTGGGAGGGGATGCAGGGCTTCCTCCAACCTCACCCTGACCAATACCACAAGAGAGGGGAAGAATAATTTGACTAGGGGAAAGCCATCTCCAACGATACTATCAGGTGCACATTGTATTCAGCAGACACAGAAGCCAGAGGGGGAACACATCTGTTATCCTCTGGTACTACTCATAGCTTCAAGTGTCTCGCTTCAAGCCAGAAGAAGCAACAGCATCTTGTAACCCGCCTTTCGACAAGGTACACATGTTCAGACGGCAAGTTCACACAATGCTAGTGAAAATAAAAAAGGACACCAAAACTACCATGGCCAAGGGTGCCTTCCAATTTCCTTCCATCAGGGGCTCCTTTCAGTAGCAGCAGGCAAGAGGTGGGTCCAAAGCAACTTCCCCAGAGCCAACCCAGTCCTACCACCTGCAGCAGATGGGTTATCAGCAACATAGTGGCAGAGGTTCTACTCAGGGCTCCTTTAGCGGGAAGTAAGGGAGCATCTACCTCTAACAACTGACTTGCCTCGAATCCCCCTGATCACATTTGACCTCTTGGGGGGATACTGCAAATGTTTCTTCCCTGTTTTGAAGAGATCACCACAGATCGATTGGTTCTATCCATCATTGAGCACAGCTACTGCCTGGAGCTTGTTTCAACCACACCAAACATCTCCACCCACACCCTCTGCCTATAACATATCACTTTAGTACAAGGGGATGTTCTGGCACTCTTATTCTGGGGAGCCATAGAGCTAGTGCCCTGCCCCTTATATTTCCTCATTTTCAAAAAGACTGGCTCCCTCAGACCAATCCTTGACCTCCAGCATCTCAACAGATACATTCTGTCTAAACATTTTACATGGTCACCCTGCAGGATGTTATCTCCTGTGCAGCAGCAAGGCAACTTCACTGCCACACTAGACCAGGAGGGGGCCTACTTTCACCTTCCAATTAATCTGGCTCATCAGCATTACCTATTTTTAATGGCAAGTGATCAACACTACTGATTCAAGGTTCTACCCTTTGGCATACCCACAGCTCCAAGGGTTTAGTGGTGGTAGCTGTTCACCTCAGGATGGGATGAACTCACTTCTTCATTTTCATAAGTGACTGGCTGATCAAGAGCACAAGGAGACAAAAATATCTAGTCCACACCCAGGCCGCAATTTCCCTCCTTGACAGCCTGAGCTTCACAGTGAGTGCCAGCAAATCACACTTGGAGCCGCTCCAAGTGGAACCTTTCCTAGGGTCAATCCTAAACACAGTCATGGTGTCAAATCTCACCTGTGTTTCTGCAGAAGCAATAGGAAGTTGGTGAGGCCAGTGGTGGCTCCTCCGCTATGGCGGAGGAACGTCACCCCACTGCTATGCCGGCAGTAGTTTAAAGAAAAGAAAATGATAATAATCAGTGTTATTATAATTTTAATTTTGCGTTTCCTGGTGCAGGGTGGGGCTAGACTGGCAGAGCAGGAGCCAGGAGGAAGAGTCGTGCCCCAGTCTAGAGTACGCATAACTGTTTGGCAGTCCCTCTCGGGCTGACCATAACAGTCATCCGCACTTTGCATGTTCTGCACTTAGGCCCGATTCCCCATCTGAGCGCCGATCCATGGCGCACAGGCCAATCACAAAGCTGCACTGCAGCGCTGTTATTGGCTAGGGGAGTCAGGAGCCTGGGTGCTTCCTGCTTCTTGCTTCCTGCTTCGGAGGAGCGAGAGACAGTGGGAGCAGACTGAGAGGTGGTGGCCGTGGACCGAGAGGGGCAAGCCAGGAGCAGAGCGTCATACCTACTGATACTATATCAGGACATCACTTAATGCCCAGGCGTCAATCACTATGACAAGCACCTGAAGGTATTTGGTGAATGCAAAGAAGGTAGTAAGCAGCTGAATGAGGGTGCAAATGAAGATGCACATGAATAACTACCTCTGGTGAGGAAATGGATGGTGTCAAATACTGTCGAACTAGGTAGCACGTACATTTTTTGCATTATTATGGCAATTGGGCTTGTAGCTAAATCAAAAACAGACATCTACTAAAAACAGAAACAAACCTGTGGTAACTACACAAAATATCGATTAAAAATATCGAATGGACAAAATATCGAATTCAAAATATAGAATGGACGCAATATCGAATGGACAGAATATAGTGGTGAAAAATATTGAATTCAAGGTAAGTAATTTAATATCGATTTTTAAAATAGAGAAAGTCCAAATATCGAATTTTTAATTATATCAAACTTTTTAAGTGTTTTGTATGTATGAAAAGTGTGTATTATTTTTGTAATTTATTTTAAGTAATGAATTTTATGTTATTTAATTTTTGCATAATTTAATTCTGTAGCGGGTTGTGGGTTTATCGGGGAATAGGCTGGGAAGTAATTTAATTGTAATTAATTAAATAATTTTATGTAATTATTGGTATTTATTTTGAATTAATTGGTAATTAATTTTTAATTGGTAATTAATTTTTATTAATTGATTAATTGATAATTATGTTAGTTTTATTAATTTATTTTCTGTAGCAGTTTGTGGGTTTATAGGGGAATAGGGTGGGAAGTAATTTATTTGTAATTAATTACATATTAAAAATATTTTTTGTGTATTGATAATTAATGTACTGTTAATTATTAATTGGTATTAATTTTTATTATTGATTAGTTTTTCTTATTGAAAATTAATTAGTTGTAAATTAATTATGATTAGGTCAATTTAATCACTAACATTTATTTGTATTTTTAATTGATTAATTATTATATAATATTACATTAGTAATTAATTGTAACACATTTTTTATCGGTATTGATATTTAAAAAAAAAAGATATTTCATTTATTTTTATTAATATATTCAATCATTAATTTCCCTACTGTTGCACTCTCTGGAGTGGGAATAGTAATTTTTTACCCCTAAGCTATCCAACGCTTTCCCTACTGTTGCACTCTCTGGAGTGGGAATAGTAATTTTTACCCCTACGCTATCCAACGCTTTCCCTACTGTTGCACTCCCTGGAGTGGGAATAGTAATTTTTACCCCTACGCTGTCCAATGCTTTCCTTACTGTTGCACTCACTGGAGTGGGAATAGTAATTTTTACCTCTACGCTATCCAATTCTTTCCCTACTGTTGCACTCACTGAAGTGGAAACAGTAAATTTTACATTCCTGCTATCCTACGGTAAAAATATTGTTATTTTTTATTAATATTATGTTAATATATACATATCGTCCATTTTGCACTTTTTTACACATGGTGTACTTAAAATAAACTAAATTAAATTATCCTACTGTTGTGGTGCCGTGACTTCCGTCGTGAAACCTAAGAACGTGAAGATTCGAAGAGATATACATATATATATGTATTAAAAAATAAAATGTTATGTTTTATTTATAACTTAAATACATTTTTTAATACTTTTAAGTTTATTTAAGTATTTTTAATTATGTTTTAATTAATTATATTTATTATTTTATTAATTTTAAATTACTTTTAATACATTTAAAAAATTCGATGTTTTGACTAACTATATTTTTAACAACGATATTTTTGATTCGATATTTTTGTACTTACCTGTTTGTAGATAGGAATTCGATATTTTTGTATTCAATATTTTGGAATCGATATTTTAGGAATTCTATATTTTTTACTCAATATTTTGTCAGTGATCCCAAACCTGTATATCTCTGTATGGTAAATATCTATCATGCAATGATGGCGATGTGCTGGCGAAGAGACTCACAGACATTGAATGGTCCATTTTCTATTACCCTGAACTGCCATCCAATGAAACCAACGCACTGCAGTCCAATGAAAACAACGCATAATGCATTTAATATCTGTAATGTGATATCGTTTTGCATAACCCACATTGAGAAAGCCAAAGGATGCCGAAACGCGTCTATGGTTAATAAAGACATTTGAGACACCCATGAGTGCTCAGTGAAACTTCTTTAGGAGCATTGGTAGATGATTAATAGCATGGGGCCACGTTCATGAAAGGAACATCCGTTCACTAAAAGGAGTTTGGTATGATATGCGTGGTATTTGGTGTATATATATATATCCCAGCTCCAAAATACCAGCCAGTTGCACTCCAGAACGGGTGTTCCTGCTTCAACATTCTGCTCCCAACTCCATCGGGTAACCCATAACAGATGACAGCACTCGCGGGGGAGAGTTCAGAGAATTTTATTCACAAACTCCGGGTAAACAAGACGCGTTCCGGCACTTAGCCTTTGTCAAGTTCTGCACGGAACGCCACAGCCATTTTTTCATTTATATATACAAACTCATTGGAAGTATCCGGTATTGCAACAAAAAAAGGACCAGTCAATAAAACGGTAACAGTTCTCAAAGTTCCGCCACCTGTAAATATCTAAAAGCGGAACTTTCAATGCAATAAATATGGCATTTCATAAACATTACAACGTTCATTAATCATTGATAACAATCCATTAGAGCCCTAGATTGGCAAAACCAATTAAATTGATAAATTCATTGCAACTGTTATCATTCAAAAAATCACAATCTCGCCCACGGATGGGCTGATAACTGTGCATTTTACAAGAAATACCATTTTGCAACATCTTACTATAATATGAACCATCAGCAATTATGATCGCTCAGGTAAACATTCCTCATATATTTCATAATGTTCCTAAACAATGAAAATTATTGCAAATTAAAAGGAATAGGAAAAGATTCTAAGATTTACATCTTCAGATGGCAAATTCAACGTTTTAACAATATCATCCCAAATGCACAGCAAGCTCTTCACTGCTACACAGACCCAGCGGACTCTCACATTGCAGGTCTATGATATAGCGTGATTCTAAACGCCTTAATTTCTGTATCTTGTCTCCACCCCTAGGATTGACTGGTACGTGGTCTAGACAAAAATATGTCAACAGATCCCTGTTCCGGCTATGTACTTTGTTATAATTCTTCGCCACAGGGTATGATTCATCAACATTTTTAATCGCCCTCATGTATTCTAAAATCCGTATCTTAACTGAATGGATTGTGCTTCTAATGTAACGAAGCCCACATGGACTGACCAGACAGTATATAGAATAAGGGGTGGTGCAATTGAGAAACTTGGTAATATTTCTGGGTGTACTGAGACCAGGGACATCATAAGACAAAGTACGTTTGCTCTTTTTGCAGGTTTTGCACTTTCCACACGGATAAAATCATTTAAGTGCTTTAAAAGATGTTCTAACGGGCTCTACATCATGGTAACTGTGAACCAGATGATCTCTCAATGACCTCGCTTTCCTGAAGGTGACTAGTGGATTAGATGGTAAATCCTTCCTTATAATGTGATAGGTAAGTAGAATATGCCAATTTTTTTCGCAGTATTCTCTTAAGTTGGTTAGCATTTTCAGAAAAGGTAGTAATCATATGAAAGGTTCCATTACCGGACTTCTTTGTATCCTTCTCCATCAATAAATCTCCTCTAAGGATATAATTGACTCTGGCTAAGGTATGTGAGAAGATAGATTCGCTATAGCCTCTCACTCTAAAGCATTGCATACTCATTTCTACTGCCTTCTGAAATTCTAGGTCACTGGCGTTATTCCTTTTAAGTCTTAGTAACTCCCCATATGGGATACTATTAATGAGTTTCTTTGGATGACTACTGGTTGTAAAGAGAGTTGAATTACCTGCAGTAGTTTTTCGGTAAAGTCTAGTATGCAACTGGCCATCTGTTACATAAACTGTCAGATCTAAGTAATTAACCTCCTCAGTGCTCACTTCACCTGTGAACCTCAGGTTAACATCAGTGGAATTCAGTCATCCAAAGAAACTCATTATAAATAGTATACCATATGGGGAGTCACTGAGACTTAAAAGGAATAACACCAGTGATCTAGAATTTCAGAAGGCAGCAGAAATGAGTATGCAACGCTTTAGCGTGAGAGGCTATAGCGAAGCTGTCTTGTCACATGCCTTAGCCAGAGTCAATAATATCCGTAGAGGAGATTTATTGATGGAGAGCTGAATATATATATATATATATCCAGAGCTCCAAACACCAGCCGATTGCACACGTGAGCGGGTGCACGCCAAACGGGGGTGTACCCGTTGTATTAATCACAGCTTCGAACATCCACGGACCATCTGTCCGTAAAGAAAGCAGCACACGCAGGGGGTAGTTCCACGTTAGATTTTATTCGGGAACTTCACAGCATACGACGCGTTTCGCCAGAGGGCTTCGTCAAGATACGCCTTATGTGATGTCACTGACCATGTCATGAATGATGTAATATGTGACATCATCAGCAGTGGATTGCGGGTGCGCGATATATAGTTATTGCATCTAACTATATATGCGAATTTCTATGGTTTTGTGCGAGTAAATTAAGGTTTTGTAAATGCTAATCCCTAACTATATATGGCCTAAAACCTATGGTTTTTTCAGTGAATTTCAATGTTTTTTTAATAGCAAATATCAAAAGCTTTCAAATGTCAAGTACGTGATAGGTAAAAACATTTTCGTGTTTATGCACGCTGATGTACTTTGAACGCTGCCCCCCCCCGCTTTTCTCTTAGCAGTACTCTCTCTTTGCATATAGTGAAGGGTAGTTAACGCAGGCCTTTGCCCCCGTTGTAATCCGTCGTGCCTGCTTCTCTTTCCATTTGATTGATTGTTTTCCAAGCATTTACTGTTTTAGAATTGGTTCTCTTTGGTTCATTCTCTATTTACAAACAAGCACAGAGTCGCAATACTCTGTTTAGTCTTTGCAGATAGTGAAAAATCGTTTTAAAAAACAAAAGGAATCGAGCAAAATCAGTAGGCCACTAATGGGATCTCTTTTTGACCTAGCTAAAATAGAAACATTAAGAACAACCCCTCATGAGAAATACGAAATTAGTGAGATGAACTGAGCACCACACGATGATGGCTGCAAGACAGCTCGGCTCCGCCACCCACCCCACCCAAAATAACGACAAACCCTATGCAAATATTATAAATATATACAACACACCGGCAAAGTAACAGGGTAAAACATTTTATTAAATAACTATTTACATAACTATTTTATACTTTTAGTTGCCCGATCCGGCTAGCTCAATCGATCGAGCATGAGACTCATGCACTCTGATCTCCTTGGCCTCAGTCAAGCATCAATAGTAAGATTTTCATACATGAGTGTACGTTCATGGTTTTGGTCCCTGAGTTGCTTCGATGTCACTGCCTTGCACAAATGGCATAAGTCCTGGATGTTGGGTGCCATAGTTCAGAGTTCTGAGCAGTGCTTGTAACACTGTCTAAACCTTATTTGCACCTGCTGCAGCTTCACTATTCTCAAAGTAAGTGGGGGCCGTTTGTGGACCTGACTGCATTTGAAAACAATGTGATACGGTACCTCCCTAAACCGCTTGACGGAGGCCCCCGAGGGGCGGTGTGATGGCGCGGACTCGGAGAAGACGCTTGGCTCCGACCCCCTCCCCAAGTCTTGTTGCCCTGGTGTAGCCTGAGATCGCACCCGACATAGGCGGCCGGCTCCCGGGGTCAAGCGGAACTTTTTGCCTTTTGGTGACTCTTCCATTCTGAACATTGTCCCACAGTCCGTTTGACCTGAAACGATTACACAAATAAAACATTTGTGAGTTTTAAATTTCCGGAGAAGTATAATTCACCAATACCTTTCTCTGTAGATCTTTTTCCATTAACAATCCCAGTTCCATCACCCGCCCAGGATATCACTACTGTTAGATGTAATTTTTGCTTCTGTTTTAATAAAAAATGTTTTAAGGTGTTTATTGTTTTTGTTGCGATGTATATATTTATAAGATATTAAAGTGTTATAATCCTACTAATTTTTTATCGATTATTGCTCTTTGAGATATTCCCTGTCACAGGGAATATCTCAAAGAGCAATATTCGGACCCTGTCTACAAACAGAGAAGAATAGGAATATTCTGTCTACCTTTGCAGATAGTGAAGGATAGGTAATGCGGACTTTTGTCCCCCGTTGTAATCCGTCATGCCTGTTTTTCTCCCCACTGATTGATTGATTGGCTGGACATTTATTGTTCAAGGAATAGTTCTTTCGAGGTATTCTATGTTTACAAATAACGTGGAATAGAAATATTCTGTCTAGTCTTTGCAAGTAGTGAAGGGTGGGTAATGCGGACCTTTGTCCCCCCTTGTAATCTGTCATGCCCATCTACTCCCCACTGATGGAGAAACTAGTTCCACCCGGATCATTTATTAGAGGTACATCATCTGGCTCAACCGGAGAGTACCCCTAATAAAGAAGACATATGTAAAATACGAAGTAATCACTGTATCCTAATAAACAGAAACTTTAACATGAAACACACTTGAAAAGGAAGGGAAAGAAATCGAACAAAATCAGTAGGCCACTGATAAGTTTTTGACTTCGCTACAAATAAGAAACATGGAAGTGGTGAAAAAAGCCAAGCTTGACGTTACGGCAGCCACGAGGTAGCTAGGCTCCGCCACCCCCCCACTGCTCCAAGCATGTCTGTCCCACCGCCCGCCACGCCCATTAACGGTAACATGAAATAGATACAAATCAGCAGATACCTACCCCCATTCCGGAAACTCCCGAAGTGCAACAGGGCCACGGTTACGCCCATCCAGAAGATGAGGCCTCGACACGTGCAGGGCGGGGCCCGGCTAACCGCCATCAGCCGTGGGGTGGATGGCCCAAAATGTACTGGTCTTCCGATTCCCTTCTTCTGCCGCCTTGCAGGCCACAGGGGGGGGATGTCTTGCCTCTGCCTCCGACACCCCCCCCTCTTATCGCCTGGTCCGGACATCACGGATATCAACGCCAGGTGTAGGCGTGGGGTGCGCTGGGAGGGAGAGGCGGCGCGAACAAGCCTCTCCCATCCCCACAGGTGGGGGCCCCTCAGCTGCACCCCCAACGCTCCACTCACCCAACAAAAGGGTTCCTCCACTCTTGCGATGCAGCGGCGCTGCACTCACCCGACAAAAGGTCTCGTTCACTATTGCGAGGCAATGATGCTCCACTCACCCAGCGGCGGTCTCGTCCACTGTTGCGGTGCAACGACGCTTCTAGTTTCCTGCGTCCAGAAACGTTCTCCTCAACTTTGAAGATTCTATAAGAGCCACGGGGCCCCCGACCCCCGATGGGGAATGACTGCCATGATCACCCACGGAACAACCACGACGTAGCCGCGGGACGTCGGCGCGCTCATGCCGGCGCCGGCCTCAGTCTTGAAATCACCATAATCCTGCAAGACTACCAACTTGATCAGTTCCGGTGGGACACCAGTATGACCCGGTAGGAGAGATTGTTGCCTCCCACCCCACTTTGACTGATGGTTCATGTCGGCAGTCCCCTCTGCTACCCTTCAACGAAAACTTTTGGACTGCCGAAAGAGGTCCCGGTCCAACCACCAGTTGGTGGAGACATTTTGACTATACTTGGACCTTCCTGACCTCACCCAAAATGGCGCCGGTACAAATGAAACTCTCAACTCCTTGTTGTGCCCCGATTGCTCAGCCTTGATATCATGAGATATGTATGCAGTTTTTAGCACATGAATTGATATGGGATAAGACTGATTATATGTTCGGACAATGAATTGATCCAGGATGGGTATTGATTATACGTTCGAACAATGAATTGACATGGGACGGGTACTGATTACACGTTCGAACAATGAATTGATATTAAGTTCTAATGCATCATTGATTACTGTATTTATTATTGAAGGTTCGAATTATCGACACTTTTGGTACTTGCTCACAATGAATTATCGATATGATTTTGTTGCACTTGTCGCACTTTTTACTATGAAATCAACGACCACTGACTCTCTGTTATGTTTTCCACAAATAAATACCCCCCCCCCCCCCCCCATTTACAGTTCCAGCCTGCTACGTGGCCGGCCCACGGGGTTGTAAGCCCGTATTTGGGCACCAACATTTTTGTTAAAGGTTTTTGAAAAAGCAAACGTAGTTGTAACGCGTAGATTGGTAAGTTTAGAATAAATGGCCACTGTTTCCGATTTTTTTTTGTTGTTTTAAATAAAAGCAGGTGAAATGAAGCAGCTCAATTAGTTAAGGGTTAAAAAGTATAGTACGCAGAAACATTGAAAATATGAATAGTCCAGGTTTGTTGTGTGTTTTTCATTTTTCTACAGCATAAAGCAATCGATAAAGATCCTGGTATTTAGCCTCTACTTTATATGCTACCTGTATCAGGGAAGTTGTTTTAAATGCCCCTAAGCCACCCCGAACGAATGTCACCTGGCCCCCCTAGTACGAACGAAAACGACCCCGTACCACTGTAGGTTATCTCTCTTCCTCAAAAATGACAAAAATTACTTTCTAGGACGTTTTGGACATTGATGATTTTCATATGATCTATTTATTAAAGTAATACTCAGCTCTCCGCATGAAATTAATTTTCCACATGCTACACAAGTCAATCTCATCTGCCTAAAGTTCTTTTACAGATTTGGAACAGTTTCCCTTGCCTCTGACTCACTTATTGCTAAGTCATTGGTGGATGTTTTTGCCGGTCGGGGATTATCCACCAAATCTCGAAGTTGTGCTTTAGAATAATTAAGAGGGTGCCACCTCTCCATGTGCCGATGCATGGTATGATTACCATAGCTATATTTATTTTCGGTCCCTCTCGAGAGTTTTTTTTTTGCAGATGAGGCAGGTAACGAACCTGGCATTAACTTTCTTTTCATGAGAAGGAAAAGAAAAAAATTGCTAGATAAAATTCACTTTCACATGGGACGTTCTTGGCATTTCTTTCAGAAACTTTTACATCACTGTGTCATTTCTTTGTCTATCCTGGTTAAAGCAATGCCATGTAAATAGTTGTTTAAAAAGTTTTTTTTAACGTGTTTACTTTGTTGGAGCGTTGTATATATTTATAAGATATTAAAGTGTTATAATCCTACAACTTTGTTGGAGTGCTATATATTTTTAATGTGACACATAATTGTGAAGACTTTGATGTACAAAAAGGCATCCCTGGAATCTTCCGCTTCAGGCTCGGTCCCACACCCCCTTACAGTGAGAAACCCCTCCCCAATCACAATACAGGATCGTTATCAGATAGTAGGAACGCGTGTGGTGTGACGGATCTCATGAGGTTGCGACCTTGATCTACTGTAACTCCTTTGAACAGGGGTGATTATTTACAGTTGGGGCCATAAACTACATCCGCAGGGCTAGGTGATAGCCTGGGACCGGCCTGGACAATCAGACACAGAGGAAGAGGAGTGTCAGAGGGTGCGGTAGTGAATAGGGTGAAAGGGAGGTGTCGGGCGGTCACAGGGTGTGATTCTCAGGGAAGAGCAGCGCAGATGGGGGGAAGTTTATGGCCCATGCATGAGAGAGAGAGCGGGGGTGACCAGTGCGTGAGGGAGATGCTTGCGAGGGTGGGGAGCCATGCTGAGGATCGGCGGCGTGCAGAGAGTGGGTCTGGTTAAGGCATCTAAAATGGCTGCCGTGCACGACAAAAGTGTGGCATTGGAAAAAAGGCAAGATGGCGCAGACAATGTTTATCAATACGGATTAATTTATAACAATTATTTTTAACAATATATTTACTCGCAGTGTCAAAATGGCGGTCAACACTTCCTGATTTCCTTCGAATCGAACGTTAACAGAAGTCAAGCGGCAAAAAAAAAAAAAAACACGCTCTCGCGCAACCGCTGGAAGACAAGTATCAACATATATGAGCCTCCTCAACCACCCTCAGAAAACATAGGGGGTCAGGATACGTCTCCCATACCCCCTTATACCCAATACTCACATTGCTTTTCCTCCATCTAGTAATTTAATTAAATCGAAACACAAAATGGCGAATTCCCGTTTCGCTACCAGTTTGCGACCCGGTTCGCAAACCGAGAAGCGCTTCTACCGCGAAAAATCAATTTTTTTTTATTTGCCCCACAGGACCCTTTAATAACCCCAACATCATTCCTAGGGGGTCAAGAGGAGTCTACCTTGCCCCCTTTCATTAAATTCCCCCTTCGTTTTTCTCCTCCTCTTGTCTCTCGATCCTACAGAGAGACAAGATGGCGGCCGCACCGGACTGTTTAGAATGTTGACAGACACCGGAGAGCCAATCAGAAAAGTACGCGATCTGGAGCGCTATCCAGGACGCTGTCACAGATATATCTGTTTTTTTAAACGTTTTTTCTCGAAATCCACTGGAGCACATATATTGAGACCCAGCAAAGGCACATCGGGCTAACAGTCCCTACAATTTTGCCAAGTTTTGTGCAAATCCATTCAGCCGTTCGAGCTAAAAGTGAGGCCAAAGGCCCTATGGAAAAATGAATGGGAAAAACGCGTTTTAGGACCCCCCTTTTTTCTCGCCCCCCCCCCCTTGACGGAACGCCCCAAATTTTCAGGGGCTGCTCAGAAACAAAATGTGCCATTTTCCTGAAAATTTCAGCCGATTCCGTCCACAAACACCAAAGTTATTAGACATAGAATTTTCAAAAGTTCCATAGAGAAAAAATCCTAACTATATATACCTACTGGCTATCGCCAGTAGGTAATTATATATATATATATATATATATATATATATATATATATATATATATATATATATATATATATATATATATATATATATATATATATATATATATAAAGTTATAATTATAATTAGGACCTCGTTTCTATTCAAAAAGTGTTTTTTCTTTTGCCAATATCTTTAGCGCCGTTTGACGAATGTTTGCAAAATTTCCAAATAACTGGGGCACTCCGGTCAGCTCGTGTCTTGAAAGTTTCAGGGTGATTCGTCAAGCAGGGGCCGAGAAAAAAGGGGGGGTCCCAAAGCGCATTTTTCCCATGTTAATTACTATAGGTAAAATTGGAACAGGCTATAGCCATGAACTGCTAAACAGAATTACACCAAATTTGGCAAAAAGGTAGGTCTTGTTTAATAATGCGCCTTTTTTTAAATGGTGTAAATCCGTTCAGTAGTTCCTGAGAAATTAAAAAAAGAAAAATATCGATATCTAAGCACAGAGGCGGAGTCGCGACTCCTACCGAGCATGAGCTGACTTCGGATTGGCTGTCAACACTCCAAACCATGAGGTGTTGGCAACCATCTTGTGACGGTAACCAATACAAAAGAAAAGAGTAGAAAAGGTGAAAAACAAGAAAAGGGGGCAGGGTAGAAACGCCCTGACCCCCTAGGCAGTATTTGCGATGGGCTCGCGAATCCTGCAGAGAAAAAATTTAAAAAACAAAGCGCGGCTTCGCGCTTCGTTATTTGTAAGCCCCCTGTGGGCCAGGTCCTGGGGGCAATGCCAAAATATATTTGCTGGGGCCCACAGGGAACCCGCAGCCCCGGGTTCTGCCACCTCCCCGGGGCTTCATTCATTTTGCGTGGGAAGGCATGCAGCCCCCCCCACAGCCCCGGGGACTGCCATGTCCCCAGGGCTTCCAATAAAATCCATGGGGGAGGGCTCCTGGCCACCACACGCTGCCCTGGGGACCACCCCCTCCCCAGGGCACTCTTTATTTAAATTCGGGGGTCTGTTATGAGCCCCCGGAGACCACCACCTCCCTAGGGCTTTAAAAATGCTGGGCGGGCGCTGCGTGGCCCTCCTGCTGGAGCCCTTGATGGCCCTGGGGACCACCACTCCCCAAGGCCAGCTCCTGTAATGTCCTGGGATGCTCACCCCCGGGACATTGCTGTTTGCTATAGCTGGGTGGGAGCCGTGCGGCTCCCGCCCTGTCATAGCAAACTCTACTTCGCCTCATGGAAGCGAGAGCAGGAAACCTGGTCACGCTTCCATGAAGCGAAACAGAATTGCTTTTGGGCAAGGAGAGATGCATGTCAACAGCTCCCTTGTCCAAAAGCAATGCTGGCTCCCGCAGGAAGCAGAGAGCCGGCAGGGACCGTGGAGGCAATGGGGCTCCCCCCACAGTCCCCATCTCAGAGGCAACACCCCGGGTATGGGGTACCCCTGGGGCAGATAGCTGCAGGAGGGGGGCCACGCCCCTTTTTACACCACTCTGCAAACACACCTCTTGGCGCACTGCTGGTGGGGAGATGAGGCCCTCTTGTGTCCTGAGGACCTCAGGACAGAAATGGACTTCATTCTCCGAGTAGCAGTGCGCCAGGAGCTGCGTTTGCAGAGTCGTGTAAAAAGGGGCGTGGCCTCGGACCATCTCTCTGCAATGCAGCTCTGTAGAGCATACTGGAAATACCTGGTGGGCTAGTTGGCCCCCAGGAATCAAGGGGACTTAATCCTCCAACCCAGAACGCACCAGGAGGTGCATCTGCAGAGTGGTGGAGAAACGGGGTGTGGTCTGTGTCCATCTCTCAGCAATCCCACTGTGTGCGGCTTATTGGAGGTAAGAAGTAGGCTAGTTGGCCCCTAATGGACCCCCAGCAGTGAAGGTGACTTCAATCCCCATCCAAGAGCACACCAGGGAGCGCGTTTGGACAGTGGTGGGCAAAAAGGACGTGGCCTGCTATAAGAAATTTGCAATCCTGCTGTGTGGGACTTACTGAAGGTAATAGGAGGGGTAGTTGGCCCCCAGGGATGTCCTTGGAGGCCAACTACCTGACTTCACTGAAAAATCAATAGGTTTTAGGGACGTTATATTTAGAAATTAGGCTTTAAAAAAACCTTTGAAATTCACAGAAAAAACCATAAGTTTCAGGGACGTAATAGTAAAAAATTAGCATTTAAAAAACCTTTGAAATTCACTGAAAAAAACATAGGTTTCAGGGATGTTATAGTTAGAAATTAGCCTTTAATAAACCTTTGAAATTCACTGAAAAACATAGGTTTCAGGGGCGTTATAGTTAGAAATTAGCATTTAATAAACCTTTGAAATTCACTGAAAAAAACATAGGTTTCAAGGACGTTATAATTAGTTGGACATTTCACTCGTACAAAACCAGTAAAATTCGGCCATTATAACTAGGGCTCCCGGTTTTCCGTTTTTACGGATTTCTACATATAAATACAGACAGAAATCTATATTTCCTTTGTCTGTATTTATATTTAGAAACGGTAAAATACTAGAAAATGTTGCCGCGCTGGAATCCAGAGTTCTCGTCATGCCCCCTTCCTGCTGCTTGAAATTCCTTCCTGGGCGCACACACACAGCCGCACCCGAGTACTTCACAGGTCTTTTCACAGACCATTTACTTGTTAATGAGGCTTAATTGTTCTGTCACCCCATGATTGTTCTGTCACGCAATGCTGCAGCCTCTCCCAACGCCCCTGACTCCCTGTCCCAGGCCCCAAAATGTGCCTCCTGCAAAGGTGTGACTGACAGTGCACCATGCAGATAACAGACCTGAGTGTAAGTGAATTAGTAGCGCTATAAAAAATGAAATGCATATAATAGAGGGGCTAAGGGATATGAGGGGTACCGTCGGAAGGCGGTAGTGATGAAATTCGTGGATGGGAAGGGGGGGCACCAAACATATTGTAACACTGGTCGCGAACAGCGCTAAAGCCGGCCGTGCACGCTGACTATCATCTTTGTGTTTTTTTGTCGTAAGTGAGCTGCTCGGATAAGTCTGAGAGTTATGTGTGGTAATGTGGCCCAGGACTGAGGGAAGCAGGTGTCGAAGGTCAGCATGAGTCTTAACTTCTGAGTTGTCCAAAGATAACTGCAAAATTGTGGAAAAGCCTTGCTGCCTGTGGTTATACGTCCCACCTGTTGCTCTGTGACCCCCACCCCCCCAACCCCCTTCAGTTAAACAAACAGCCACTCAGTTTACTCAGACATCATGTATATTTATCCGAGTTCTAAATAAAAACACTTTCATTGAGCGCTCTTGCGTTTTATTTTTTGCTTGTCCTCGGTTAAATTAAAATGTTGGCAGAAACAAAATGAGTTTCAGTGTTTTTGGGCAGCTAATAACACTAACTGTCATTTGCAAACACCTCTCATCTACATGCATCAAATAAAATGGAACATTTTGAGTGCATATTAAAGAAGCAAATGTATTGTCACTAACCACATATTTGAAAGTTAATATAAATGCGGTTATGAAATCCGACGGTGCCTAATAGCTAAAATGTGTTATAGGAATTCTTCCAGCCAGGAAACCTACAGGAATGCAGAATGGTTCTTGTTGAGCATAGAAAATACTGAATAGCAGTCCCCAATGGAAATGTCAGGAACTTGCAGCTTAAGCCTGCTGCCCACAGTTAATTTGGATGATCAACTGCACTGCACAATTAAAATGCCCCAATTACTGAACGGTTTGTTAAACATTGGAAATCTATGTACTGTACAATTTTCTTGTGTCGCAAATTGACATAGTCCCCCTGGATTTTATTTGGAAACCTTCACGAGCCATAGGTTTCCCTGGAAGCGTCCATTCCTGAAGGAGCTGGTAATCTGTTGGAGTATACCAGGGGCCTGCCTCTGAGTTGGGAGTTAAATTAATGAGGTAAGACCAGTGTTTAATTTGCACATAAACAAATAAGTGCCAGGGATCTTGTCAGGAGGTCACCCCAGCTTGCACCACCCATTGCCACTGCCGTCGCTTACAATGACAGTACTTACAAAACTACTGCAAATTGATTACTTTTTTACACATTCATGAATAAGAACTGAAAGCTAAAACAGCTCAATGATAACTACGCTCTTTTTTTCCGCATTGTATACCCCCTTTCTTAGACTGTTGCATACTTGTTTATTGTACTATTCTCCATGTGTCATTTGTCTGGAAACTATGCATTTATTTGTCTGAGATATATGCGTTTATTCCTTTTGTATATTCTTACTTGTGGTCAATACTGGATTTATGTCCTTCCTGCCTTCCTTTGTAAAGCGCTCTGATATCCCTCGGGATCTTGTTCGCGCTATATAAAACTTTATAAATAAATAAGCACTTAAATTCACAGTGCTGCAGCAGTGCATCCTGGCACATGGCTTAAAACTAATTTATTTCTTATTCGCTGTACAAGAAATAAAGTACGTTGGTCATTTAGAAAGGAAACCTAACATCTCACTCAGTTTGCGAGACGAAGGCGAGTGCTGAATTCCTGTGTATGCCTGATTCCCTGAACATAACTCGCTCATTGGCACAACTGCACATGCTTGGCTGTCCCGCCCCAACTGGAACACCTGAATGGGGAAGCATATGCGGCCACAAGTACCCCTCAGAGGTCCTTACAGAAAGTCCCTACTTTGTAAGTACTGTGCCCTCTCACTGATGTTCCCCATTTACATCTGTGTGAGCTGTGTGATACACTGCATGTCTGGGTACCATGGCGAAAAGAGACACGAAGTGACAGGACAATAAGAGTGCACGTGTACAGCACTGGGTTTTTACTGTGCACACTTTTAATCATCCGTGTTTGTTTTAGGATGGCATCCTTCCAAGAGGAGGGGGCGCGGTTCCTCTGAAGGGGGTAAAGTTAAGTGTCTGTGACAGGTGGCTTTAGATGGAAATACAGAAGCGCTGGCACATGTTTGCTCCTGATAAGTGCTTGTACTCTTCCTAGAGTGTTTTTATAGCCGAACTGAGAAGCACATGTACTCTCCTTTTCAAATTACTCAGTACTGGACCATTTAAAGCACTGCCAAAGCCACAAATCACTAGTTTAAGTGAGCGCATGTGTGCATTGTCAATTTAAATACATGTAGAAAAATACTAGCTATAGCATCGCATTTTACTTGTGGTAAAAATAAATGTGGATAAATACAGAAAAAATGCCCAAAAAATAAATATGGATAAATGCAGACGGAAATGGCAAAAAAAAAAATACCATAAAACCGGGAGCCCTAATTATAACTCGTGCCTCCGAAATGCAGATGGCATCACATATTACATCACTCATGACATTTTCAGTGGCATTACTGATGACATCACTATGGTTTATTCAGTGAATATATATATGTATATTAAGAAACCAGGCCTTTTGTTCAATACACTCCAAAGAATCAAGCATGCACGGACTCCTATAAGGTGCGAGTATTTATTTGTTTATACTATCAACATATAAGGCTAATGCCTTGTCCATGATGTGTTTCGACTGTTCGTTTGCAGTCTTTATCACATGAGCATGCTACACCATAACTCAGCCTTTTAAACAGTTGAGCAATTAACACCACATGAATTGGCTACCAGCAGGCATGGACAACCGACTCAGTAACGTTGTTAATACCCCCTGTGTCACATAGGAATTGAGACCACCTTTCATTTGTTTAAATTTGTTTATTGTTATTTCTTGAAATTTTAAACTATAACAAACCGTTTAGAGACCACCTTTCATATGTTTGAACAACTAAATGACACATCATGACATAGTGTTTCCAACTTTGCACATTGTGTTCAGATTTTATTTTTAATAATTAAACATTAAACTATCTAAGTATCTCTTATGCCATGTCCTCATGATCATATCCACCTGAACAGCAAGTGAGGCATTGTGTGCTAATATTGTCCACCAATTAGCTACACCAATAAATATTGATGTTAAAAACTTTCTCCCATGAGTTTATGCAGACAATATTACCCGTGATTATTCTTGTAAAACATTGTAAAAGGAACATTCTGGGTATCAATTAATTCTGGGTTGTATCAGTAACATTTATACTACTGTCTGTGGTATAAAACAAATATAAGACCAATAATAATGACAACAGTTATACATACATAGACCTTATTCTCATTGATGTAAACAAACAATGTTCACTCTATATTCCTTAATGTCCTAATGCCTGATAACCATAGTAAAGTGCAAAGTGGTACCAAAGTGTTCATAGTGTACTAAAGTGCTTAATATCATTTCGGAAGCCAAATAGCAGCATAATTAATACTTGCCGCATCTCAATATTGGCACATATATCCATTGGTTACTCATGAAGACCCATACCTTTTCAAATAGTTTAGCCCATATCCACTCAAACATTAGTTACAGTTGTAATTCCTCACTACAAATGTTTTTGATTAGTCCCAACAGTATTTTATGCCAATATAAAGTGCTGATTTATGTATGAAAAGGAATATAGATAAAGTGACTCATGCTCATTTCAATCTGATAGAATAGTAAAAACATTGAAACTGCTAAATTCTTCCTAAACATGATTGACTATTACAAACAACTCAGATTTATAAAACTAAGACCTAAAGCATATACATTAATGAAATGTTCAAAACTTCTCAACCCATGATTAGATTTATAGGAAAATGTGGAAATCCTCGCTCATGTTGAGCCCATTGTGTATCTTGGTATCCAGAGCCAGAATACATTTTGATTCCAATTGTCTTAATAGTCTTTCCCTGTTACCCCCTCTCCTTAGGATAGGCACTGCCCCAGTTACAAAATATTTCAGATTATTCAAGTTGTTATTGAAAGTGCTAGGCAACTTGGATCAGAGTTCACTATTGCCCTAATGTGCTGCAATATTCTAATATATACCTGTAGCTTTGTGATACCCACATATCTCACACCGCAAGGACATTCAAGCACATAAACAGCAAACTCAATTCTACCTGTAAAGTGCCCTCTGATACTAATTTGTTTTTCCACAAAAGCCACTTCATAGCTTTGCATAGTGACACCAAATTTACAGGCCCAACACAAGCTACATTTATAAAATACATTTTTTGATCACAACTAATTCTGACTGGAACTTACTTCAGGGCTGCTGCTAACCAAAGAATTTCTCATAGAGGGCACTTGTCTAAATGTTAAGGAAGGTTTATCAGGGAGGACTTGGTCCAACGTGATATATGTTAATACAATGGGTCATTGATTGTTGATAATGGATCTTATTTGCCTCTCCTGTGTGTAGAATGTCTTGACCAACCTAATACTATCAGGTATGTCTGGCAATGTGGGAGCCCCCACACTATTATAGCCGAAACTGTTCGGGACCTTAAAAAGGATAGATTCTCTTGATTGTGCATTCGCTTTTAACTTTGCCTCAATCAGATTTTCTGTCTGCACTATAACCTCATTCTAAGCATCTATCAGTTGCCTCGGTTGACAGATTATGATGTCTGCTTCAGAGCTACATATCTTACGGATCTTGAGGTATTTCCCATATGGAATACTCCGAATAAGATGACTAGGATGAGAGCTTGAAGTATGGAGAATTGAATTTCCTGCCGTTATTTTTCTGTGCAATTTCGATTCCACTCGATCATTACTGAGATAAAGTTGTACATCTAAAAACTCAACTGATTGATTACTAATCTGTGCTGTGAACTCCAAATTCAATGTATTCATATTGATCTATTCTATGAACGAAGATGCACTCTCCTTTGATCCCCTCCAAATGATCAAAACATTGTCTATGAAACTCCACCAACTTACTACATGTTTATACCAATCCTGTCCGTGTTTTACCTTGAGAACCTGCTCCTCCCATCAGCCCATGTGTAAACACGCTTTACTGGGGAGAAGCAGGCTCCCAGGGCAACTCCTCTCATTTGTTGGAAAAATTCTATGCCAAATAAAAAAAAAGTTGTTAGTTAAACATAAGTCAATCATTTTTTGCAATATTTGGTTATGGTAGTAAAAAACAAATTGGTCTCTTGTTAAGGAACTACTCAACCGCCTTTAGTCTGTCAACATGTTTTGCACTTGTTTATAATGATGTAATGTCCATTGTGATGCGTAGGAATTCTTCTTTCCAAGCTATTTTGTACAATTTCTTGAGAAAATCCTGTGTCCTTAATATACAATGGTAAACTGATAACAAATCCCTGCAAGTAATAATCCACATATTGTAAGATTTTCTCAAGAAGTCCATTTTTCGCAGAAGTTATTGACTGCCCTCGTATAGGACTCATCCCTTTGTGCACTTTTGGGATGAAGTAGATTACTGGAACCACCAGGAATTATTTGTTTAGGACATTGAATTCTTCCTTCGTCATCAACACTTCCAACTTCCATTGGGCCAAATTATATTTGACTGCGGATTTGATGGTCCTGTCAAGTGGCTCTCCTATAGCATGATGTGTCATCTAAATGTTTGTATGCCTCTTTAATATATTCTGTCTTTGGCCAAAGCACTATATTGCCACCTTTGCCCACTTTATTCACAAAGATGTAGTTATTGCTGCTTAATTTCTTCATTAGGTTATGAAAATGTTTTTCTTGATACTTCCAATTCCTTTTGTTGAAATTAGCTTTTCGGTTGAGTTTCAATTCTTCTATCACCCGGTCATTAAAAATATCTGCCGCATACCTAGGCATCATCGGGATAAATTTAGAGACCGGTTTGAATTGGCTTTCCGATGTTTTGGAAACATTCATAACCACTCTATCCATGGCTTTTTGCGTCGATATTGTCACATTCTGCAGTTTATCCTCTTCCTCAAGTGCTTGTAGTGCCATCAAAGTTGCCACATCTGAGGCTTGCAAAATGTTGGCTTTAGTGTCAAGTATTCCTTGTTTTTTAGATGGCCGATTTGTCGCATTTTTAAGTTTGAAGAATTTCATCAGTTTCGGTTTTCTTATAAATGTAAACACATCAATCCTGGTCTGATTATAATTAAAGTTACTTTCGGGACAAAACGTAAGAACCAGGGATGATCATTGTGTTTCCGCCTTTGTCAACTGTGTATCTGTTAAATTGATCATCATGTTGTCATTAGCTTTTAAGTTCGCCTCCCACTTTCTGACTTGTGTTCTTTTGTCGGCATTTATTCCTGATATTCCTCCTCTCCCGTCTTCTTTGATTTCTTTGCCGCCTTGTTTGTTTGTATTGGAGATTCCGTGGGCGTAATGTTTGCCTGCGATTCTGCCATAAAAACTCAATCTCTTCCACCAATGTAAAATTTGTGGTGTCTTTCCCTATATTGCTTCTTGCTGTAAAGCTCTATACAGAACTTGAATCTGAGGCTGAAATACCTTCATTTACATGAGTACCACTCACTACATTTTTATTCACTATAATAGTGCTGGTTAGGTGTTGTCGTTTGGCAGTATCAAACTTTCTATATATGGTTGTATGACGGAAATACACATGCCATTACTACGCATGCCTTTACTACGCCATCATTACAACGCATGCGTCTTTAACATGCACGTCTTTACCAAGAATATGCCTTATATATATATATATATATATATATATATATATTCACTGAAAAAACCATAGGTTATAGACCATATATAGTTAGGAATTAGCATTTACAAAACCTTGAAAATTCACTGAAAAAACCATAGGTTATAGACCATATATAGTTAGGGATTAGCATTTACAAAACCTTAATTTACTCGCACAAAACCATAGAAATTCGCATATATAGTTAGTTGCAATAACTATATATCGCGCACCCGCAATCCACTGCTGATGATGTCACATATTACATCATTCATGACATGGTCAGTGACATCACTGATGACATCTCAAACGATATCACTGATGACATCACTGATGACATCTCATTTGACATTACTGATCACATCACTGATGATATCATTCATGTGATAATACGATGAACCTCTTCAGACTCTAATATAACCTTAGATACAATCAGTGTAAACAGACACTCACAGACTGTCACTCATCCATGGAGTTACTCACACACCTAGTCAGTCATGCAAAGAATCAATCACACCTCCATTTCCTCAACTATACAGTTATACACACCTTACTTAATCAAACATATACTAACACATATTTACTCTCTTATACAATCCCTGATACAAGTTCACAATGATTCATACAGCCACTCACACATTCACTGGCTCTTATGCACAGTTATTTATATATGTCAACTCTCACATGTACTGTGTTTTACATATGTACTTACTTTGACATGTAGCACTGAGATATCCATTCACTCACCAATACACTCATGCACACAGTCAACCGCCCATACAGCTGTTTCCACATGCACTTTTGAACCCATACATCTAGTGAATCAACTGCTCACACATCTATGCACAGACTCACACACCTCCCAGCCACCCACACACACACTCAATCTCCCATACAAATACTTGGGCAACCAATCAATAACCCATATAGTTACTCATATAGCTACTGATCAACACATGCAGCAGTTTACAGAACAGATATAATGATGCACAAATTAAGACAGTTTAGTCACTAACCCATGCACTCAGTGAGACTCATTTAATCACTCTCTCATACAGTCAGTCATGCACCTACTAAATGCTTCATCCAGACACTTATACATCCACTCATTCTTTAATATGTAAGACATATTTTAACTTTACAGAAACATACAGTCACTGGATAATGTCATCAGTGATGTCATCAGTGATGTCACTGACCATGTCATGAATGATGTAATATGTGACATCATCAGCAGTGGATTGCGGTTGCGCGATATATAGTTATTGCAACTAACTGTATATGCGAATTTCTATGGTTTTGTGCGAGTAAATTAAGGTTTTGTAAATGCTAATCCCTAACTATATATGGTCTATAACCTATGGTTTTTTCAGTGAATTTTCAAGGTTTTGTAAATGCTAATTCCTAACTATATATGGTCTATAACCTATGGTTTTTTCAGTGAATTTCATTGGTTTTTTAAAAGCTAATATCTATAGCTGTAAAATATATTCTTATTCTAATTCACAAATATATTTTATATATTTTTGTCTTTTATTTTTTGAATTCAATTTATATTCTATTTTAAATTATATTTTATTGTTTCGCTGCCGGTCCGCGAACCGGTAAACGTTCCGTTAGTGCAAGTACCGCGTTAGAAAGCCACATCGTGATGCGTCGCGTAAATGCAACGTATCGCGTTACTACGTAATGCCCCTTATGACGTGCTGCATTAGCGCACCCGGAAGCATTCTGGAATGCGAACCAAGGCGCGAAACGCAAAGCCCCGGAAACAATCCGAGGCGCGGCGCGTAACGCGTAACGTAAGCATAACAGGTCATGTGACTACTTCATAAAACTTTTCATTGGTTCATTTTACTTTTAGTTTCCTAATGATGGAACGCTTGATCATATGACGTAAAATAAACACTTTTCATTGGTTTAGAACATTTTTTTCCCCCGAATGATGAAAGTCCCACCTTTTTTCCTCACTCCGACTTTCATTTTTATGAGAGAAAGACCTGTTTTTGCTTGCTTAGACATGGCATTTGTATTAGCTGCAGCTGGTGGATCCCCACCACCTCCACCACCACCAAAGAAGAGAGGACCAACTAGCAAGGTCATCTTCCAACAAGAGGAAGAAGAAGAGGAAGACGAGGAACAGGAGCAAGGGACAAGGGGTTTTTTGAAAGAAATGCCAAGGACGTCCCATGTTAAAGTAAATTTTATCTGGCAATTTTTTTCTTTTCCTCCTCATGAAAAGAAAGTAAATGCCAGGTACGTTACCTGCCTCATCTGCCACGATAGACTCTCCAGAGGGACCGAGAAAAAATATAGCTATGGTAATTACACCATGCATCGACACATGGAGAGGTGGCACCCTCTTAATTATAGTGCTGCACAACTTAAAGATTTGGTGGATAACCCCCGACCGGCCAAAACATCCACCAATGACCTAGCAATACCAGAATCAGAGGCAAGGGAAACGGTCCCAAATCTCCAAAAGAACTTTGGGCAGATGAGATTGACATGTGTAGCTTGTGGAAAATTAATTTCATGTGGAGAGAGGAGTATTACTCTAATAAATCGAGCATATGAAAATCATCAATGTCCAAAACGTCCAAGAAAGTAATTTTTTTTTGTTGTTGCTCCTGTTGAGCCCTTTGAAGTGAATCATTTTTGTTTCCCCTTCCTCCAAAAAAACACAAAAAAATATAAAACATCAAAAATAATAAAAAAAAGTTCTTTTCAGAACTACCTTCCCTTTTAAAAAAAATTGCTAGAATGTTTAGCACTCTAGCATCCTCTATTTCTTTTGATACGCTTCCCGGTTAGCGTTCCGGTACGCGAACCGGAAGCGAACTAAAACATTTTTTTTTTTTTTAAATGAGTAAATAAACAGAGAGTAATGTGAAAAGACAGACAAATAGAGGGAGTAACACACAGTTACTGTTGAAAGAGGGACTGATAAAAAAAGTGAAAAGAGTAGTATAAATAAGTAATAGAAAAAGAAATGAAGGAAGTAGCAAAGGCAGGAAACTAAGGGTTAAAGAAATAAAGCAGTGGAACTAATAAAACTTAAATCTGATAGACATGTAACGTAAAGAGTACTAAACACTTACCTTATAATTGTCATTACCGTACTGAATTATCATTTTTATACTTTTAATCTGTGTAAGAAAGAACAATTTTTTTTAAATTAATACAAGGTGGTAAAAAAAGAGTGAGCATGAGACAAAATGAATACATATTATAAATCACAATTCAAAGTAGAAAATTAATTAAACATATTTAATGGTTTATTTTTGCTGTTATCAGAAAATATCAAATTTCACTGAAAACAGTGAGTTGAAGGTATTCATCATATAACAGCGGGGAAAAAAAACACAATCAAAATGATTGTGTTTGAAAAACCCAAATAATATAACTAAGCAGAAATAAGAACTCCTCCAAAGTAACTTACTTTCTATGACGTCAAAGGATGTCCTATGAACAGTTTATACTCTGTTGTGCTGTTTCTATTTTCTGCCCGCCACTTTCTGAAAGATAAACTCCATTGTTTTAAGAAAACTGAGACATACAAAGCAATTTAAAACAGCACACTAAGTTACAGCAACACCTAGAAACATTATAGTCCAAATACCTACCCTAAATTCTGACTTCAAAAATCAAGTCAAAAGGCAACATCGAGTACGAGTATTGAGCAATGTTTGCTGAAAGACTAGCCGTTTTTAAATTTCAAACAAGCTGTGTAATATCCAGATGTTGTCAAAGGACCAGCATATTATATAATAGCTGCAGTTGCAAATGTTCTTCCTGAAATCGATGACTGTGTAGCCCAAAAATTTTTAATTAGACTTAACAACTTTTTTTCCATCCAGTTTATGTAGTTCAAATTGTAAAATGACATTTCACCCATAAGTTTCTATAAAAAATATGGACAGCATTGCAGACTTACATTTCCCCTACTCCTTATTTTGATCTGCTGCTTGACTTAGCTTATAAACACAAACAGTTTTCGCTCTGTACTACAATTATCTACAAGGCCATATAGAGTAGGAGCCATTAGAACCTCTGGAAATTCCTCTAAACAAATCACAAGCTACCTTTCCTAAAATTTTGGTTGTAAGAACACCAGGTAAGAATTTTGAAGGTGGAAAGGCAATCTTTTTTTGAAAGTTAAAACAGAATCATTGCAGAATGACCAGCCGTTTCCAGATTTTAAATAAGCTGTATAATGTCCTGAATTAGTTGAAGGACCGTTATGATATATAATTGCAGTAGTTAGAAAAGTCCATCCTGATATTGACAACTGCGAAGCCACAAAATTATTAATTAAAGTTGTCAATTTAGTTCCATCAGGCCTACATCGTTGAAACATTAAAATGACATACTGGCCATAACTTCGTAAAATTAACGTGGACAGCATTCCAGACTTACATTGTCTGTACTCCATGTTTTGATCAGCTGCCTTTACTAGCTTATTGAAGGATACTGATTTACTGTCAGGCAAAGTTAAATATATAAATCTTTCTGAGTCTACACTAGTAGTACTTGATAGCCTACAGTTCTCGCAGTCATGCTGCCATAGATAAGAAAGGCCAAATAGATAATCTACATCTACACCCTCATCTTGCAATACATCAAGCATATACATTAAAAACTCCTGACAATCCTGCTGAATATTTTCAGAGAATTCTGTTTGACCTGAACATTCGTCTAACAGAAAACGAATTTCAGACACACTTTCTACTCTCGTTCTATCAGCACTACATTTCTCTAACACAGAATTCAATAAACAGCATAAACTTTGTTCTGAATTGATCACAATCTGTTCTTTGAAAGTCTCTAGTGAAAAGAGAACATTAACAACTACATTAGCATAGCAGTTGACACCAGAACTATTTTCAAATTTAAAACCAACAACATTTTCCACAGAATTCCTTTTATTCCTACTTACAATTTTTGAATCATCGACTTTTGGTCTTTTTGCTTCAACCTCCCTACTATTGGTGACATTTCTTCGTTTCCGGCCTACCACACGTTTCTCAAACAAAGGATATTGAGGCAAATGTGGCGCATACTCTCTTCTTAACCTATTGTATTCCTTAACACAATCTAGATCCGCACAAATGTTTGTGACATCACAGTCAATCAAGTACAATCCCGATAAAGTTCTGACTCGTGACAATGCTACATAAGCCATACCCTCTTTGAATACAGAACTGCCAATATTCACTAAAGCAGCGTCTACACTTAAACCTTGCGATTTATGAATTGTCACCGCATTTGCCAAGCAAACAGGAAACTGCTTACGGCGAACATATAAGTCTTTTACAAGCAAAAACCTTGCTATGCAACGACCAATTAGCTGTACTTCCTCAATGCCATCAAATTTAATTTTTTTAAATTCAATTCCATCTCTACTTCTGTATTTCTCAAAATCAACAACATTACCCATTGATCCATTTACCAGACCTCTTTCAACATCTAAATTCCTTCTCAAAATGATTCGGCAATTTAAGCACACATTCAAAGTCTTTTCAAAACCCGTAGTTTTAGATATAGTCTTCTTTAATGAATCCAATTTAGATTTCAAATTCTCCGACAAAATAATTGTTGCTCCCATATGCTCTATTTTGTCAATAGCTTCCAATTTCACAATCTCTTGTTTTTCTAAATTCAACATTTTGTTGTTGAAGATGGAACATTCTGCAAGAGTTGGCATCAAACATATTCCAGATTTCTTCACAGTAATTTTCTGAAAAATATCCTCTGGCAAAACGTCTTCTTCTGGATATAAATTTGACAGTAAGCGGGCATGTAAAGCTTCTTTACCACGCTCAGTCACTTTCCCGATTCTAACATCTTACAGAATATTCTTGTAATCTTCGTCCTTCGCCTGACGCATATTTTCACGCAGCTCAGCATAACTGAAGTTTAACCATATGTTAACGTTGCCAGTGCTCCCTAGGCACTTCTTGGTATCTTCATGTGTAAGCAGTTTAAACACTAGTTGTCCTTTCACTGGTGTCAGCTGCAGAAGATCACCAAAACAATGATGTGTTTGCCACCTAATAACACATCATACTCTGTTTTAAGAACTTCCTGCATTCTTAAATGCACAAAAGCAAGCATGACATTGGAAACCATGCTTACTTCGTCAATGATAAGAAGTTTCATCTTCTTCAACACTCTAGATACTTCACAACAAGCATCCCCAGATAATTTGTGATATTGTAATTTGTTATCATGCTCCACTGGCAGCATCAGTAACCGATGCAAAGTAATCCCTTTAATGTTATGAGCTGCCAGTCCAGTTGGAGCGGTCACAACACAAGACAGCGATGACTCAGTCCTTTTCTGCAGATAACATGAAATTGCTTTAATAAGAAAACTTTTTCCAGTTCCTGCTTCTCCACTCACGTATAGTCGGACAGGCTTCAACGACGTACATGAGCACTCTTCCTTCTCATGACTTAATCCATGCTCCATTTGGTTGGTAACTTCGTCATATATTTTCCTCTGCTCAACGTTAAGTTGTCTTTTCAAATCTTCTAAATTAACCGCATCCTTCTGAGCATGTGCCATGGCTCTTTCCACTTCAATCATGGCAGTGGCAGCTTCATTTTCAATAACTGGTTCTCCTAGTGGATCCTGACTCAATGAAACAGAACTCTGACTGTCCTGAGAACTGTCTCTAGCAATCTCGGCTGCAATTGTTGCTTGCTGCTCAATTTCTGCATTCAACATTTGTAGATATTTTGGAAAAACAGGACATTCTATGGACTCCTTGGCTACATTGAAAGAGTCTTCGTAACAGAGGAAATCCCCAAGCAGTTCCTCTTCTGCACGCCAAGGCTTGAAAAGTTGCAAAAGAGCTAAATAGAAAAACTCTTTTCTTTCGGGAGATTCGCAATCCAATTTTCGATGATTTATCAATTGACATTTTTTTTGCTTGACCAGACATCCCTCACTTCCAATTACAGCATACACTCCTTTATCAATATTTTCTTTGATGTTCCTCTTGAAAACGTAATTTTGAAGAACATCATACAGACAAGCATTCTCCAGGTGACTGCTTCTATTTGGATAATATGTATCCAACATGTTGGTCTTCAAAATATCTGTACTGTTTGGCTCCTTCTCCGCCAAATACTCAATTTCCCGTACAGGTTTCAGAACTCGATTACGCGTTGCAGCAAGACCAAGACTCGCCCAAATGATACTCCTAGATTTGGCATAGAGACTTGCTGAAGATTACCGGTCAGAACATTCATAAGCTCCGATTTCTCGATGCGACAACATCTTCAGACTGAAACTGTACAACTTCTTACTGAGGCTCTTTTCATGGGAAATATCCTCCCACATATCCTTCAGTTCTGTCTTTTCTTTTTTGGTGATGTAAGACGTCACATACCGAGCCACAGCCATACAGTTGTCAGCCACAAACTGTATATCCATGTTAGCATTCCACATGGACAAAATCACTGGGTTGTAGTCGTTGATGTACTTGGACTCTTCGTTTCTTTTCAAATTGTATGTGTTTTTGGGTGATTTCCTCGTCACATTATGTCGCAGCGAAGACATCAAATTGTTAACTCTTCCTTTTGATATCACCGACCGTGGAAATGCAAAACGACATTTGGTGTAGTACTTGTCCTTGTTTCTGAATTTACGACGACAGTACGTTCCACAACGATGGCTTTGAAACCGTAAAACTTGTTCTCTTAGACTTTTGTCTTCGTTTGTCTTTGGAACAGCACATGTAGCATACTGTTCTATGAAACTCATCACTAAGTCATCCGGATCTCTTCCAAATTTGCGTGCATCTTTGATCCATAGCAGCATAGGTATATGAGGAGCACCTCTTGCTTGATACTCCTTTCTCCAGAAGAAATCCAACACCTCTCCAAGAGGTGGATTTTTCTTGTTCGTGATGAAAGACATCATAGCTTCAAATCTATGATTAAAGTACCTGCATACATTCACTGGATCCAAAGAGCACAGTTCTCCGGGTGTCTTGAATTCAATATTTTCAATGTTTCCATTTACCTCTCGTAGAAATTCAAGTAAGTCTTCCCATCCATACTCAGCACAGCTGAGAGTGAGGAACCATGTGGGAGTTCCCAAGTTCCTCAGCATACATTTTAAGTCACCATGACGGCGGTACCAATACTCATTAGTACCACGCTGACAAGCCATGAGATTAATCAGGTGAGAATCCAAAATACTGTCTTGCACATTGACTTTATCCATAAAGTCCCTTGCCGAGATATTTCGTAGTTGTACACCACTTTTCAAGGTGTGGTTCACTGCATAAGACAATCCAGAGAGATCACTTTCAAACAGTAGATGAAATAAATAGGGAATGCATTAACGAAACCTAGGATCTTCTGCATACAATCGTAAAGTCCGGTATTCTGAAGCAGGAATTTGAACAGGTCGCTCATCATATCGTCCTCCTCGACCTGTGGGAAATAACTGTGGGAAACATCGAGCTTCCAAACTTTCCTCCCAAACACTAATGGGACTCCCTTTGTCTTGTTTCATTTGAAACAACTCAATAGCATTCCCCATGACTTCCTTGGAATGCAAAGGATGAACACTATAATGTTCATATATTTCTTCCTTTTTAGAGGCTTCTACTTTCTCAATTTGTCCAGGACACAAATCGCTGTCCTCTTCTTCGCTTACTTCCTCTTCTGCAACACATGCATTCTTGTAGTACTCATTATTTTTTATCAAATACAATGTTGCCTTTTTGACTTTCCTAACATCCACTAAATCTTGCCAGATTGTCTTACTCTTTGTCGGAACACCATTAACTATGATAACCAGAGGTTCCTCTTCCACTTTCTCTACTCCAATTGTATTAATGTTTTTCTTCAAATCCAAAGGCAAATAAACAACCCTTCCCTTTAATCCTCTCTGTAAATCTGATGGAGGCAACTTCCCTGTCTTTGGCTCCATTCGTAAAATAGCCTGGAAGGGATGGACACTTTGAATCAAAATAGATTCATAAGTATTTAAATCCTTCAATTCAGAAGGAATGACAACTAGTTCCAGATTATTATAAACCGCTCTAGCAGGCATCTGGTTTTGGTTTAATTTGTTATAGCAATAAGTACACATACGGGGGGAGGAGCTTCGCGGGCGACCAAGATGGCCGCGTAAGCTCGGAGCTCCGTGGACCGTCCGATCCACCGCACCTATCCTGCCTGAAATCCTGGTCCACGTTGGTGGCACTGTAATGCTGACGGCCTACTGAGGCGGGGAATGCAATCGGCTTCCAAATCGGTGCCTCCTGAGCAAAGTTACGTCGAGCTGAACTCCGCTCCGTGACGGTGCCATTGTCCATCCGGACTCCGTCACTCCGCCACTTCGCTCGACCTGACTACACGGACCCTTCCTGCCATCCCCTTGGTGCAGACACTGCGCGCTTGTCTTGCCCTCGTCGACCTGATTGTGACTTTTTGATCCGACCGCCTCTCGGCTGTGGACCCTGACCTGCTGCCGCCTGTCCTTTGTTCTTGGGAACCCATCATGGCGGGCAGAGGCGACCCGGACAGGGCATCAAATAAAGGTGGTCGGGGCAAACCGCAGACACAGACCAACCGCATGGAGCGGTATGTGAATCTCAAGTCGCCACCTACATCGGGAGCCGTCTCTAAAGGGGCCCCAGTGTCTGGCCCGCCGGACGACTTGGATCCTACCCTCGTGGACATCATGGGTGCCATCACCAGCCTCCGTGCCGACGTGCAGCAGCAGCATGAGACTCTGTCCCATAAAGTGGACTCCATGGCCATTGATATTTCCTTGATCAGGACTGACTTGGGCAAGACGAATGACCGTGTAAGAGCGCTTGACATCAAGACCACTAGTCTAACCTCGGATGTCTCTGAATTGCAAACTGAGGTCCGTCACTTGCGATCGACTGCCGATCTTTTCTCAAAGCGGCTGGAGGACTTTGAGGGGCGAGCCAGGCGGCAGAACGTTCGTATAGTGGGAGTTCCGGAAGGGTCCGAGAATGGCGCAGCGGACCTGTTTGTGGAAGAATTGGTCAAAACACATCTGGCGCCCTCTGGACTGAGTAACTTCTTTTCAGTGGAACGTGCCCACCGTGTGCCAGGGGGTCCACCTAAAACTGGGGCGACGCCGCGGCCTATTGTGGCGCGCCTTCTCAATTTCAGAGATCGTGATGCGATCCTCCAGGCATCCAGGTCGCACGGGCCACTACAATATCAGAATGCGGAGGTGCATTTCTACCCGGATTTCACCAGGCTGGTACAACGCCAACGGTTGAGCTACGCGGGAGTCAAGAGACGCCTCAGGGACATGGGTCTCAAGTACTCGATGCAATTCCCGGCGAAGCTCCGTGTGGAATTCAAGGGCCGTGCCTACTTTTTTGACTTTCCGGAGAATGTGAGCGAATGGCTGGACATTGTGACACCAGAGCGGACTGCGCATGAGGAAGATGTCGGAAGCGCCTCGGGCGGAGCGGAGCGGCAAGATTGAACCGGGAGCCGGAGCTACCCCTGCCTCGCATGACCGCTGATATGGTGTTTTTGGTGTACTTAATCTCTCCTATGTTTCATGGTGGGTGGCGGGACGATTTCACGGAGAGTCCTTACTCCTCTGGGTCTTCGGTAGAGTAATTTATGGGGCGACAGGCACACTGCTGGTTGGGGGGGCTTTTTAGTCTAATGCAGGGGTGCAGGGTGGGGGGTTGGTTGGGTACAGTTTTGTTTTGTTTTGTGTTTCTCTTTCTTTCTCTTTTGTGGCAAATGGACAATGGCGATCCTGGACTTTTATTGATGCACGTGTCTTTGGGGGATGGGTGGGGCGGGCAGTGGAGGGATGAGGGGTAGGGTGTTGAAGATTCTTAGTTGGAATGTTAACGGGTTGGGTGATCGCATCAAGAGAGGGGTGGTTATTCAACTGGTGAAACGGCATATGCCAGACGTTGTACTTCTTCAGGAGACGCACTTGGTGGGCAATGCCTGTAAAGCCCTGAATCGCAAGGGATACAAAATGGTGGCGCATTCGGGGTTCTCTTCCGGCTCCAGGGGGGCGGGCATTCTTGTGCGTGCATCCCTTCCCCTAGAGATAGACACCACCGTGATTGATGATAGGGGGAGGTACGCCGCTGTGGCTGGGAGATGGGAAGGGCGTTCCCTCACGTTGTTGTCTGTGTACGTCCCCCCGGGGCTCCAGTCTAGTACTTTTCAGGACCTTGGTGGTGCCATCTTGTCTATGCCGGTTGGTCGTTTGATTGTGGGGGGTGATTTTAACTCAGTTTGCTCTGGTCTCCTTGATCGTCAGCCACCTCGCGATCTACGTGGGCCCCAGATGTGGCTGCCGTCCCTCCTTGAGTCTACTGGACTGGTGGATGTGTGGCGGCTTTTGCACCCCACGCTCCGTCAATTTTCATTCCTGTCGGGCGCGCACGGGAGCCTCTCGCGTATTGATTATGTCCTTACGCTGGCTTCGGACGCGCTTGCCGTGTCCGAGGCCCGCTTTCTTGCTCGGGGCGTCTCAGACCACTCCCCGCTATGGGTCTCCTTTGACTTTGGAGTGACTCTGCCGGAGCGCCCGGCCGCAGTTAATCCATGGTATTTCCGTGAGTTCAAGACCCGCTCCCTTCTGGCCAAATCTATTGACTTGTACTTCTCTGAGAATGTGGGCTCGGTGGAGTCGGCCGTTACACTGTGGGAAGCTTTTAAGACGGTGCTCCGTGGTGAGGCCCAGGCACTAATTGCTGCTACCCGTCGTGACAGAGACTCAGCTATGCTGGTTATTGAGCAGGAAGTGCTACGCCTCGAGGCCCAACTGGGATCCGTACCGGACCCCTTGGTCCTCCACAATCTCTCACTGAAACAAGCGGAGTACCACGCCCTGGCCACTAATGCCGCTCTTGTCCTGGCCAAGGAACAGCAGGGTCGCATCTACGATGTGGGCGACAAGGCCGGAAAGCTGTTGGCTTGGCTCGACAGAAGAGATATGGCCAGTCGGGTGGTGCCGGAGCTTCTTGGTGACGACGGTGCGATCCTCACGGATCCCAGCGCCATCGTGGATTCTTTCGCAGACTACTTTCGGGGGGTCTATGAGTCTGCCTCGGACTGCTCGGAGGCGGACTCGATGGCCTTCCTTTCTGATATCGATCTGCCCAGTCTTTCTGCGGAGGAAAGGGAGGACCTGGATAGGGACATCACCGCGGACGAGATTGATCTGGCGATCCGCTCACTTAATTCCGGCAAGGCCTCCGGGCCTAACGGCATACCAGTGGAATTATATAAAATTCGCTCGGACGCCGTCTCCCCGCATCTCCGTAAGATGTTTCTGGAATCCTTTGAGAGGGGCTCTCTCCCCCTGGACCAACGACTGGCCACCATCGTGGTCATCCACAAGGAGGGCAAACCACGGGACATTTGTCGTTCTTACCGTCCTATTTCCCTCCTTAATGCGGAGCCCAAGGTCCTTGCCAAACTCTTGGCTAATCGGTTGATTGGGGTCATTGGTGATCTTGTTCACCCCGATCAGTCTGGGTTCATCCCCCACCGTAACACTGCCCTGAACTTGCGCCGCCTTCATGGGGTTATGGCCCGGGCCCACACTCTTGAAGAGCCAGCTGTGTTGGCGTCCCTGGATGCCACTATGGCCTTTGACTCGCTTGAATGGCCTTACTTGTGGGCGGTTCTGGCCAGACTCGGGTTTGGACCGGTATTTGTTAGCTGGGTGAAGCTCCTGTATGCTGACCCGATGGCCAATGTTACAGTCAATGGCCGCCTATCGGCGCCATTCCCCCTACGACGCGGTACCAGACAGGGCTGCCCCCTGTCCCCCCTATTGTTTGCCTTAGCCCTCGAACCCCTTGCGGCGCTGTTGCGTTCACATCCCGACTTGAAGGGTATCGAATAGGCCCCTGGCTTTGAGGACAGGGTCTCCTTGTACGCTGACGACATTTTGCTATACATGTCTTCGCCTTGCAGGTCCCTTATTGTGGCCTGTGACGCCATCAAACTCTTTGGGTGGTACTCTGGCCTGGTTATCAACTGGGCCAAGTCCTCTCTATATGTCCTCAAAGGGGATACCCCGCGCCTCCCTAGGGGCTGCGGTCTTCAGATTGCCTCGCGCGGTTTCAAATACTTGGGTATATACATATCCGGTAATGCCAAGCTCCGGTATGACCACAACCTGCTCCCTCCCCTTCAGCGATTGCGACGTGATGTCGACAGTTGGCGCCATTTACCACTCTCCCTCCTTGGACGTGCCGCCCTTTTCAAGATGATGGCCCTGCCCAGATTCCTGTACGCACTACAAAACACGCAGGACCCTGTCCCGGCCCGCTACTTCCGTGAGATTGAAGGCCTCCTTCGTACTCTCCTCTGGGAGGGTCGCCCCCGCGTCGCCCTCCACAAGCTCACGCTCCCTTGGTATGATGGGGGCATCGCCCTCCCCGATGTGCGCCGTTATTATTGGTCGTCGCAACTAACTGCCCTGAACCATGGGTTTTACGGCCCAGTGGTGAACCCCGGATACGCCATGGATAGGTGGTTGACGGGCGGCGGTAATTACTACCGTGCCCTGTATTCCAAATCCCTCGACCGCAAGTTAACGGGTCCCACCCGGACGGCAGTCCGCACCTGGAAGGCGGTTACCAAGGCGCAGGGATGGCAGAACAGGCTCACGAGGTTCACTCCCCTCTTTGACTCCGACATCCTGGGTAGGCTGTGGCACACCAAGGGTTTTGATAAGTGGGACCTCATTGGCATTAGCAGGGTTGAGGACATGCTCTCTAGGGGTTTGATTAAGACCTTCCCCCAGCTGCAAGCTGAATACCAGCTGGGCGCGACGGAGTTCTTTCGTTATGCGCAGCTGAGACATGCGCTGCTTTCGGCCTCTCCGCCGGACGGCGTCATTCCCGAAAGTTCCCCGCTGGAAGATAGAATCCTTGATGGGCATATGCCAGACAGTGCAATTTCCCTCTCGTACAAGAAGTTGATCAATACACGCACAGACCTCCTCCTTGGCTTGAGAGATCAGTGGGGGGCGGATGGCCTTGAATTGGACGACGAGGATTGGCAGAGTGCGGTTTCCTCTCCCAAGGAGGTTGCCATTTCTTCCCGTCTTCGCCTCGTACAGTTTAAGGTCCTGCATCGGGTGTATGTGACAGGGCCCCGATTGATGCGTATGGGTTTCTCACCTGACGGTCTCTGCCGCAGGGGCTGTGGGGCTCCTGCCACTTTCCTACATATCCTTTGGGAATGCGCGGTGATAGCCTCCTACTGGAGAAGGGTTCACCGGGTGATGGCGGAGGTTACTGGCGTGGCATCCCAGGCGGAGGCCCGTCGATGCCTCTTGAATGTGTGGGAGCCGTCCGACCACAACGTTGCACAGACTAGGTGGGTCACCCTTGGGAACATGGTGGCGAAGAGGGACATAGCCCAGAGATGGGGTGCGACTGAGGCCCCTTTATTGGTGCAGTGGAAGGCCAACATGGACTGGTGTATGTTTAGGGAAAAGACAGTCTATGTGGCCAGAGGGAAACCCCGGACTTGGACGAAAATTTGGGGAGCATGGAATGAATATAGGGGAAATGTGTGTCAACCGCCCGAACCAATTGATCAACATGATATCGCTTTCCCTGACCTGTAACGCCAACTGAGCATTGATGTTATTTCTACCTCCTGATACCTCCCCCGCCCCCCTCCTTCTTATCCTGCAATCTGCTTTTCTTTAGTGTTTTCTGCCTTATTCCCTACCCATCCCTGACACCTAGCGTCACACTTTCTACAATGCCACTCTCGCGCCCGCGGGCGCCTGTTGTTGTTTTTATATCATAAAATTAACCTTTGATGATTCTGTCTCGATTGTTCGACACTACTGGTCTCCTTTACGCTTGCTGCCTTGCCTCCGGGATGTCAGGCTGAATAGCTGTGTGTTCTGGTCTCAATAAAGGTTTTCAAAAATTTAAAAAAAAAAAAAAATAAGTACACATACGTTGGTCCGCTCCCAAATCAAAACAATTTTCTACCATCAAGTATGTGGCAAAATCCTTCCATTCACTATTGCTTTCCATATCACTTTTTGCATATAAATCCACTAACTTAGTCTGATTCTTATAATAAGTCCGTCGACAACACACACAAGTGAAATTAGGCCTCTCACTTGATTTCACCATAAACGTGGAAATTTCCTTGTGAAACTTATCTGTACTGAAAATCTGTACACTGTCTTCCACATTACCATCTTCTAGTGGTTCAATATCAACATTGTTCTCTTTACCAGCAAAGTAACAGAACTCAATTTCTTGAAAAATATTCTTCACATCTACTTCAGAACCATGCAAAAGAGCTCTGCTTAATTTTTTAAGCATAATTGCTGGACTCTTAGCATAATACAACATTCTAACTAATTTCCTCACTTTATTATGATGCACTGCTAGCATCCTGAAATGATGAAATACACTCTAGCATACTCTCCTAGAAAGACAAGCCAGTGAATGACCATGCAAACCTGTCACTTGTCTCACTCTGCAAGGATCTAATTCTTGCAACAACTTTATTTTCTGCTTTACACTTTTCTTATTAAATGTCCGTATAAAATCACAAAGCAAATTGATGCAATCCTGTCGCACACTGCAAATAGAACTACACTTCCAGGTGTACACTGGTCCCTTAGGACGTCTCCCTAAAACCTCATCACTTAACACCTCTTCTGCATCTGCAGACACAAGTATTTCTTTTTCAACCGGTCGACCATCTTTTACCTCATATGCTCGACCACTGCTGTCAACTGCATGCACCAAATCATTGTCCTGAAAATAACTCTCCTCATTAAAAAATGCCTCACTATTTGAACTATGCATCCATTCTCCTAAGAAAACTTCACAAAAATTACTTCAATTAACTTCTCTCTTCCATCTACTATTAGATTTGAAAACATAGATTACCTGGTTTAGTTTCCTAATTCTATTAATTACCAAAATAAATAACTTTCGCTTAATTTCGAAAGCCTGATCAATAATTTTCTCTACATTTTTCTTTTTCTTATAAAATGACACTTTCTGTTGACCTTTCTTAAATTGTTTTACCAAATTCACAATTACCCTGTTGCGGAACATTCGCCTACGAATGTCCCTGAATATATTTTCCCTTCTACTGCCATGCACAGAGTTATCTCCTGCTCTAGCACAAACTTTTTTGACGGGCCTTTCATTTCCATTTAAATTGGCTCTCTTTTTCTGGACTAAAACTTGTTCTGTAGTTATACTTTTGTTTCTACAAATGTTAATAAGGAATGATTTTGTTCTCTTACCAGGAGCTCTCTTCGCGCATTGAGGTAATTTTAATGTAGACGACTGCTGCAAGGTTTTAGTAAACTGCTGTCTTTGACGTTTCGTAGCCTTTCGAATTCTATCCTTAGACGGCATTGTCTAATTTCCAAATAATCTGCAGTTGAATCTGTGGTAAAATATAATAAAAAATGTTATTAACCACTATTACCAAACAGTAAGAATTAGATTAAACAATGCAATAAAAATGATTCAATAAAATATTTTTAATTTAACTGTGATAGAGATAATATTACAGGGCATTCATACAAATGACTGCCCACCCTGCAACGAAAAGCCCACATTAAACTTTACGCACATTAAATTGTGTACTTACCTGCAATAATCCATATGCCAGTGTTTACGTACCTCCACCCTGCCCCTCCCCCTCCTCGCCTACCTGCCCCACCGTAACTCCCTCCACGACCCACGGCTACTGTTTTGCAACATGGTGCATCTTGTAAATCTCTCCTGCATTATAAAAGTGATGCAACAGCAATACAAAAGAGGCGCACAACCATCATAAATCTATCACTAAAACTTTAAGAGACAGATGTAGGTCGGTCGGTATCGGCCGAAAAACGGTATTTTCGGCCATTACCGACCAGTTTACAAAATTAGTTATGTAGGGGGCAATATATTATAGACTCTGTAAAATGACCGAATCGGTAATTTTACCGATTCGTTAAAATAAAACATCGGTAAATATACCGATTTCATGCCACCCATATGTAGGTGGGACTCTTCAAAGTGCCAAGAGCCTTTACGAACCGGTATTTTACCATCAAAAACAATATCACAGATTCAGTAAATGTAGATTTACCTACATGTGGCCTTGGATTTAGGCCCCTACATACCGATTGGCCATTTACCGGTTGGAAACGGCCGAAATCGTCCGTAACCGGTCGGTAAATGGCCTGAAACGACCAGCTACATCGGGCCCTAAGTGTGCATGCATTTGATTTCAAAAAAAGTTTTTAAACCTTTTATGTAAAACAATTATACACCTACATTCATGAGGAACTGACTTAAAATGCCCTAATACACATGAAAACGTTTTTTTAAGATACTTGCACCTTTTTTTCAATAACTTTTAACATGGCTATGTAACTTAAACAATCAAAATGAAAATTTTACAGGCACACATGGGGGCGTATTTACAAGGGCCTTGCACCACGGGGAAAGTGACTTCAAATGACCAGACACACATGGGGACGTATTTACAAGGCCCTTGAACCCGGGGGAAGTGACTTGAAATTGCTAAGCACACATAGGAGAGTATTTACAATGCCCGTGCAACACTTATGCATCATTTTCTTTTAACATGGCTATGTAACTCAAACAATCAATCATTCCTATGGGCTTTGAAGTCCATAGTAATGATTAGGCATTACCGATTCGGTATTTTCCGAATCGGTAATTATAGAATTCACAAGGGTGCAGGGGGTGTCACTTTGACACCCTCTGACACCCTCAAAACAGGCACAGGTGCCATGTGGCAGGCATACCTGCCCTAAGGGCAGGTCTGCCTTTCACATGACATAGGTGTGCATGCACACATGTGCATGCACACCGGAATCGGTATTTTACCATGAAGTTGGATTTCATGCTAAAATACCGATTCGTTAAGGCCTTTGGGACTCAGAAGAGTCCCCCCTACATAGGAAATTTACAGAATCGGTAAAATTACCGATTCGGTATTTTACCGAATCGGTAATTTTACCGATTCTGTAAATGTAGATTTACCTACATGTGGCCTTGGATTTAGGCCCCTACATACCGATTGGCCATTTACCGGTCGGAAACGGCCGAAATCGGCCGTAACCGGTCGGTAAATGGCCTGAAACGACCACCTACATCGGACCCTAAGTGTGCATGCATTTGATTTCAAAAAAAGTTTTTAAACCTTTTATGTAAAACAATAATACATCTACATTCATGGAGAACAGACTTAAAATGCCCTAATACACATGAAAACGTTTTTTTAAGGAACTTGCACCTTTTTTTCAATAACTTTTAACATGGCTATGTAACTCAAACAATCAAAATAAAAATTTTTAAGGCACACATAGGGGCGTATTTACAAGGGCCAGGCACTACGGGAAAAGTGACTTCAAATGACCAGACACACATGGGGACGTATTTACAAGGCCCTTGAACCCGGGGGAAGTGACTTGAAATTGCTAAGTACACATAGGAGAGTATTTCAATGCCCGTGCAACACTTATGCATCATTTTTTACATATACACCGTAACAATAACAACACAAATGCATCATATATCTGTTCCGCAAAACCAACGCATTGCAGAAGTCACATCACAAGTAAATAATTTCTCATAATTTTTTAAAGCATGCCTTTTCCTTAAAAACAATTTTCTGATCATAATTTGAAAACACAGCACAGCTCCTATGTACATACACACCTTGTCAGTACTAATACTTTACATTATCTACAATTACAATTGGTAAAAGAATCCAAAATCGCCTTTGAAAGCAGAATGCAAACACTTGACGCAAAACATCATTTTAAATACACTGCTGACTTTCTTATTTACGCAAAAATGCATACTAGTCTTTATCTAAAATATATAAACGATAACTCACCTTTACAAATTCTTTTTGAAATTCAAAACAGACTCAGAAACACACCAATTATTCTTTAGCAGAATTAAAGGTATGCACTCCAGAGGCTGGAACCATTAAAGGCACTGAAACACTGATATTCATCAAACATATCTCTCATGTCAGCCAATCAAAACTCTTCCCTCACTATTTTCAAATCAATACCCTTCCCCCCTCTGCCCTTTCTACCTCTTTTCCATAGCAACTACCGCCTTCCAGACCTCTCATGTTTACAAGTTCACACAACAATGTTTCAAATGAACTCTGAACTCTCAGTACACCTGCTAATCCACTGCAATGTTTCATAACAACATTTTTAAATAACCATTCAAAATACATCTTTCAAAGAACACATCCATGCACCCTAACTTTCTGTTTTCAGCAATGGAAATACACCAATCACTGCTAATGAATCATTTGCACTTAAACTCCACATTTTTTTTCATAACAAACTTCACTATTTCAACTGCCATTTCATTCCCACACTTCATCTGATTGCAGCAAAATCTCCTCTAGCAATGTTTTCAGTCTGGATTCTTGGACATAGCTACATCCACTGGGCTCACAGGTATGCTGATAACAGAAATTTACACAACCTCAATTTACAAAATGTGGAAATAAAATGGATTGGTCGAAGACGATTGAAATGTCACCAATTGATACCATTGGTGAAAACCTTTTTGCATTTGCCAAACCCTGACCTCATAATAGTGCACTGCGGAGGAAACGATTTGGGCACTTTGACTGGGGTAGGTCTGGAAATGCTTCTAAAAGACACCTTTCAGCAATTGATGACACTTTTTCCTCAAACTGCCTTGGTATATTCCAATATATGCCAAAGACAAAAATGGAGGTGGTCCAATCAATTTTGTCCACAAATTGAGAAATCGAGGAAGCATGTAAATAAGTCTGTTTCAGCTTACATGAGAGACCATGGAATGGGCTGCATCTACAACAATAACTTGCGTTACTATATGCAAGATATCTACAGAGGAGATGGCGTGCATTTCTCAGATGAGGGGAACAGAGTTTTCATACTAAATTTAAGAATGTGTATTGGTTCCTACTTATAAGTTTCTAGAACTTACACAGAACCCAAAAGCTCTTTTCAGAGCTACCTTAACTTAAATTACTCATTTGAAATTTCGAATGTACCTTTCTTCACTTATTTTCACTTATATTCGCTTCCCGGTTCGCTACCCAGTTCGCGTACCGGCAACCACGTGAAAAATTCAATTTTTTTTTCTCGACATATATGAGCCTCCTCAGCCACCCTCAGAAAACTTAGGGGGACAGGATACGTCTAAAGTACCCCAATCTACCCATTCTGAACATTATTTACCCTCCATCTTGTATCTCAATTCTACCGAAACACAAAATGGAGGACTCCCGTAACGCTGCAGGTTCGCGTACCGGGACACGCACTGACAAGCACTCGCTCAAAAAAGGTGGGAAAGTAATTTACAGAAAAACCACTGGAGACACTTTCACCAATTAAACATTAGCTCATACTACATACCAATCCCTAACATTTTCACAAATTTCGTTGCAATACCATTTAGCCATTTAGCATGTAGAACTCTCTAAAATCCCTGAGGTAAATTACTTCACAAAACATATCGGAAGTGTTGGAAATGACAACCAATTAAAATATTACTTTGAATTTCTACTATTATATCATGACATTTGATTGGTTATGTACCTGAATATATATAAACAAAGAGAGAGAAACACAGCCATTTTGACTACTACTTCGTGAAGTGCATATCCACTAAAAATCAACTGATAACTTCAAGTTATATTTAAAAGGTAAGATATTATTTTTAAAACTGAAGTATGTTCTGTACTGTAAGCTAATTAGAAAAACATTTTCTGTCAGTTATATTCTATCACTCTGTAATACTTATAGAATAAAATAGACTTCTCTGTTTTAGTTATGGCAGGGCCGATCCTAGGATTTGCGAGGCCCTGGGCTAAAAGGGAACGTGCGCGAGGCCCCCTCCAATTTACATAAGTGGCCCCTTGCAAGGAGAACATTCACAGACACTGTGGGAGCCCCATTGTCCAGCATTTTGACGCCCCCACAGTTTGAACTTTTTAGGTGTGAGAATTGATTGTGGTCTAAAAGTTAAAACTGTGGGTGCGCCAAAATGCTGGACAATGAGCCCCCCACAGTGTCTGTGAATGGTCTCCTTGCAATTGAGGGAGCGTCTCCTTCTCCCTCCCCTATACCTCCTGACACCATCCATGAGAGGCCCAAGGAGGGGGCCCCCTCCAATGGACCTTAATTGCAGGCGACACCTTTCTTTGTGATAGATCTCCAGGGAACCAAAAGGACACATCACCAGTGCGTGGCCCCATGCTGGTGGGCTGAGTACGAGACCATGAGCGGCAGCCCACGCTGCCCATGCCTAGCGCCGGCCCTGAGTTATGGATCGAGTTAGACTTGTCTTGTATAATTAAGAATTGACTTAGAGTTTATTTGATAATTTTCTTCATATTTCTACTTCCAATTTGAAACCATACACAGCCCAACGAAAAAAAAAACTGTTTAAATAACCAAACTGTCTGTCTGTACTGAAACCCAACAGTGCCCTATCTGTACTGATATATTTTTTAAAAATTCATTTTTCAGAATACAAAATGGAAGGACAACAAGAAAATAACTTGCAAATTGAAGCAGGAACACAAAACGAGACGGAAATTGACCATGATTTCTATGACGATTCAATAAACACTGAACTTCTGCAATGTGTGGATGCAGTAGATTTTCTACTGAAAAATGAAGAAAAAAATGATCATGAATTTTTAGAATTTCTTTTAAATTTTGAGAAACAATCAGAATAATAAATTATTATTTCTTAATTCAAAAATTGTTTGACACATTATTCATTTTTATATGTATATTGTAAACTAGTAGCAAATTGATTATAACGCGAAGTCAGACTTTAAATATACTGTGCAACTTTTTTGTGTTACATACTAACTTTGGATACAATGGGGAGATTGCTGTACTGTTCCTATGTAGAAAGGAAGGGAGGTTAAACTGGCATGACCATAGGTGTTAGACTAACACCCTGGGGCATCCATTATGTTGGATGTATTTGCCTCACACACCCCGAAGGATGTCATGCTTCATCATCGGCGTTTGCTCCTCGTCGGGGAGGCGGTGCAATCCCCGACGGGCTCACCTCGAGAGGGGCTCTTTGGCGGAGATCTTTTATCCAACAGCCTTATGGTGAAGTGGGGGTGTGTGGGCAGGAGGGTATGTGATGATTGGCTGATTGCTAAAATGTAGCTAGGGGTACCGGAAATAGTTTTATTCTGGGGGTCCCCTGGCTGCAGTTAAAATGTGAGACTAGCTTACTAGATGTCAACAATTTAGGTTGAGTGATACTAGAAAAGACTAGGAGTCAAAGGGGTCAACATGTTTCTCGCTAGGGGTCGAATCACCCGCGATTCATCAGGACCTTTACAAACAGTGAGAAGAGGGGGGGGCACATGCTCGTGTCATGTAAGTGGTGCGTGTTACCTCTATGGGGTCTCCTATGCCCAGGGGTCAAGGACTAGACACCTCATGAGGGTCGGCGGGATTGGAAAACGGGGGCGAGCCCAATGGTTGAGGCTCTGCAAGCCCGTTACCTGGCCGTAAGACCTACCCGTCGCCGCCGAGCTTACAGAACATTTTGCACAGAGCACCTTAATAACATGGCACTACATTTCCCTCAATGCACAGCGCAGGATTCATTCAGAACAGCCCAATCAGGGGGCGTGCTATCATGCAGAAGAAAAAGGGAGTGTTTGAACCAGCTGGTGCTCTTTTCATTTTCCACACAAGCCTCTGAGGAAGAAGTTATTTCGAAACGCGTCAGGCAGTGGGACTCTGACTGTGAAAGGTGGGCAGCCAGACGCTTCTGTACCAGTGATTAAAGGCTTATGCTTGAAGCCTTGTGTGTGTTCGTGTGCCTTTCAATAACTGGAACAAGCAAGGAGCGTGATTTATAGGCGGCTGCTGGGCCGTCGAAAGTGCACCACCCCGAGAACCTGGGGGCCACGGGGGTTGTCATCAGCCGGTCCTCACATGTGGGGCACTTCACTTTGGATCAGGAAGCGCCAGCTGCCGGGACCTATCTGAAGGTCTTTTATCCAACAGAACATTTTGCACAGAGCACCTTAATAACATGGCACTACATTTCCCTCAATGCACAGCGCAGGATTCATTCAGAACAGCCCAATCAGGGGGCGTGCTATCATGCAGAAGAAAAAAAAAAAAAAAAAAAAAAAAAAAAAAGGGAGTGTTTGAACCAGCTGGTGCTCTTTTCATTTTCCACACAAGCCTCTGAGGAAGAAGTTATTTCGAAACGCGTCAGGCAGTGGGACTCTGACTGTGAAAGGTGGGCAGCCAGACGCTTCTGTACCAGTGATTAAAGGCTTATGCTTGAAGCCTTGTGTGTGTTCGTGTGCCTTTCAATAACTGGAACAAGCAAGGAGCGTGATATATATATATATATATATATATATATTAAAGTAAAGGATTGCAGCGTTTTTCTGACATTGAATTTAAAATAATATAATTAAGCTGCTCTCCATTTGAAATTAACATTCCTGTTTGTAATTATCACTCCAAAAGATGATTCAACCGCAGTGTTAAGTCATGTAGCCAGTCAAAATGCAGAGACATTTACATGTGATCAAGCCTCTAGAAGAGGAGAAATGCTTTGGGGTTTCTTTTACCTGTGTGCAGATTTCCATTGGAATTAAAGTGCTTAAAATGGCTTTCATTAGGTGTTGGTGTACCTCTCTTCAGCAAAGGGAGGTGGTGTATACTCATAGCGCCATTGGAAAGCAACAAAAAAAACTATTCTTCATTGATATATTGGAAAGTTTCCTATGTTGTCTCCAAGAATTTTTGTTTTTTGTTTTGATAAAATTATAATGTTTATTAAATTGATATCAATGTACAATCAAGCACAAAGATTTCAAAACAGTATCATTAAATTAATTTGCAGAATATCTTAGATATTATGGCATATATAAAGTCAAATGCCTTATATGATAGATGAGTGCGTGCCTCCTGCAAACAATGTTGAAATAACAACAAAGTGCAAGTGCAAAGTGCTACCAATGACAATATGTGCACACCGGAATGATAGGGGGACCTGTAGAGTATGAGACAGAATGTTGTCATTGTCATTAACAACTAACTAGTGACCATAAAATGCTTACTACCACGGATAATGTCACCATTACAATTTACACAGAATGTCCCATTACACCCTAAAGTGCTGGTGTAAGAAACCCTTGGTACATGGTAGGGGCTCAAATCCTAATTCCTGATAAAGTATCTCAAGATATATGGCCCAAACCAAATTATTGCATGTCCTAATTACAGACAAATCCAGCACAACAAATTCATTTTTGATCAGTCTTTACACATTTTTTAACAATATCACAGACGAAATTTCAGTTTCTAATATCCAACTTAATACTTACAGTCTTCTCAATCTATTCCCTCTTCCCTCTATTGTTGATGTTATCCAAAGACTCAAGTTAAAAGAGAACTGTGAGGGAGAGGAAAAAGGAGAGGAACAGAGAGAGAGAGAGAGAGAGTGAGAGAGAGTAGTAAAGAAGAGACGGCAAGGTTAGGGATCACAATATTGTCCAATGAATCATAAAAATGTATGCATCTCAGCTTTTGTGTTGAGACCCCATAGAATCTCAGTCCCCACTGGTATTATAAATTTGAACTCTGCTTTTCCCAAGGTTAGCTCACAATCACCTCCACTAATTTTCCATTGTATATGTTCAATGCCAAAGAATGAAAAAATGATTCCGATCTCCCCCATGGTCTCTCCAAATGTGTTTGACATAGCATATGTGAAATCCTTATTGGTTATTTCTCTTAAGTATTGTAAAATGCGTAACTTCAATATGTTCTCAGTATTTCCAATATATTGCTTCCCGTATGGACATCCTAGACCATATACCACATGTGTTTTTCTCACATAATATCCTTTCTCTGATCTTATTCTTCTCTCCAGTAAAAGTCACAATGTCTTGGCGGTTTTGCCCATATCTGCATGCTTTACTCTTATGGCATTTGTTAAATTCATCAGTTTTTAACCATACCAATTTCATATCTCCTTATCCAGACTTTCGGAAATAGCTCTGTGTTAGTAGATCCCCCAACAATTGTACCTTTCTGTACATAATGCTGAGATGGTCTATGGTACATGTTCTCAAATCCTCATCTTTCCTGAGTACTCTCGAATGGTTTTGTAGGGCATCCCTGACTGCTCCATTTGATGTGTTGAATTGCACCATAAATCGAGTTCTGCATGGAAAGTTTGGGGTGATTTGTCTAGTAGGGACGGAGAAAAAGGGGGGTACCAATATGATTGTTCCCCATGCAATGTCTAGGGGGATTTTGCAGTTTTTTTTCACGGATACAGGCCGAACTGCTGAATGGATTACATCACATTTGGCAGAAAGCTATCTCTTACACCAAAAAGAGCCCTTTTTGTAATTTGATGTAAATATGTTTAGTAGTTTTAGAGTTATTAAAAAAATAAAATGTTGTATATATAAGGACGCAGATCCTTGGGTACCTGCAGACCCAATTATATATTACTTTACATAAAAAATAAAATACAAATTCACTGAAAAAAACAAAGGTTACAGGGATGTATTTACCCACACAAAAGTCCAACCTGAGAGGTTCTAAATATACCCTCATAAGATCCCACGAGGAGAAGGTATAGAGTGACCTAAAGCGGACTATTTAAAATGTTTCTCCCTTCAAGGTTTAGGATTGCTAGTCAATAAAGGGAAAGAGAAAAATCCCTACAGTGACAAATAAAATGGTCTTGAAAAAGATGGTGTGAAAAAAATACTAGCCATCGAAACGCGTCGATGCATACATCTGTACAATCTAATGAAACACACTTTTGCCAAACATTAATTATATGAATGTGTATGGCATTGTGTTGCCAAATAGTGCATTGGATGTACAATCAGTATTGACAAATTCAAAGTCATACAACCTTTTCTGTCGTTTGAATTATGCTGGCCATAATCGTTACTTTTTATTAATTGTGTTTTTTATGGGTATTTAATGTCTTTGCAGTATCTTGTATAGTCAATCTAATATGTATATGATTTTTCATGTTTTTAATGACAACATTTATTTTTAATAAATATGTGATTGTTATTCAGCTGTTGTATTATCTTGAGATATTGTGTTTCTACAATTTGATGGTCTAGGGAAATATTCTTTTCTGTTTCCTAGATTAAAAGCTGCAGTGGATCGATTTGTAAGAGTGGCTTTGGTGTTGGCAAAGAGGCGGGTACTGTTTACGTGGGACAGTCGACTGCACCTGAAAGCTGATTTGTGGATAAAGGACATGGTATACTGCTGTGAGCAGCTGGAACTGTACGCTGAGGAACTACCGACGACCTCACTACCTACGAACATTTGGGCTCCTCTGCGGGAATATTTATTGGTTCAGAGTGAACACGTCGATGGGTAGCTCAATGCTGATAGGAAGCCAACTAGAGCCTTACTATACTCGGACAATGCAAGTATGTGGTAAAGTGGGACTGAGAGGTAGACATGTGCGTTGATTACTGATCACAGTGGGGTACCTGTTCTTTATTGAATTCTATTATTGAATGTGGTTATATTGCTTTTATTTCTTTTATTATGTTTTGTTGAGCGTCATTGCAATGTATTCTCAGATGATTTATGTGCTGTGCAACATTGAAAACACTCAATAAATAAAAAATAGAAAAATATATATAGATTAAAAAAATATATATATATGGTAAACATAGAGCCTGAGTCCACCATGAGAGTAACATTCTGCCCACACACATTAAATCAGCAGTCGGTCTCGTTAATCTACGAAAGTCTTTACTGACTCCTCCCACCGCGCAATCAGTGGCTTCTTCTACCAGAAGTACTCTATTAACATTTTGTTTAGGTTCAGTGCATTGTTGTACCACATTAACTTTAGACTTGTTTCTATCAAAACTGTCAACTTGCCTGCACATGCATGCATAATGCCCTTTGCAACCACACTTCCTACAAACTTGGTCTAAGGCAAAACACTTCTTGAAATCAGCCAATTGATACTGACTCCCACACCACAAGCACTCTCTACCCTTAATTCTGGGAGAAGGACTAAAAGCACCCACGCCCTTTGCAGATTTCTTAGAGACGACATTAATTTCAAGATCTTCCTCTTTGCAATCATTCTCAACATTGGCAATTTCAGATAAACTTTTGTCCCTCCTCACCAACTCCGTAATGCATTTTTGGTATTCCTCAATGAATTTGGCCATGTCCACAGCTTCTTTTAATGAGGGGTCTTTGACAGCCCAAAGTCTTTCTTGAATCTTTCTATCACGACATTGTACGATGAGTTGATCACAAATCAATTCATTGGTCATTGTTCCAAAGCGGCATTTCACCGAAAGTTCACGTAATCTGGCTTCAAATTCATAAATACATTCACCCTCAGCTTGCAGTTGGGTGTAGAATTTATATCTGGCCATAAAGAAGTTGACTTATTTAGCAAACCTTGTTTCCAGTCTTTTGATAGCTTCTTTGTAAACATCATCCACAGGTTGACCATTGGGACCCATGGCTACTGGTAAGTACTTAAATATATGCTGATCTTCACTACCTAAAGCGCTGAGTAATAGCGCCTTCTTTTGACGGCGGTGCTCCGGGAGGTGGTGCATTTTGGGGGTTTGTCGGGCCTGAAAGTTAACAGGACCAAGTCTATAGTTTTGCCGCTAACGCCTGTTACGTAGGAATTCGAGATGGAATATCCTCTGCATTGGACCACTGACTCTGTCTGATATTTAGGGATCAAACTACATACAGACTCTGAGAGGGTATTGCAGGAGAACTACGGCAAGGCAATAGACAAACTGGAGGACGATGTAGAGGCTTGGTGCAAGCTTCCTCTGTCCTTGATGGGAAGGATTTCAATTATGAAAATGGTGGTGCTGCCTAGGATGCTGTTTCTCTTCACTAATATACCAATAGTACCATCACGTGCCTTTTTCCAAAGACTTACACCGTTGATGCTGAAGCTAGCGTGGGCGGGCAAACAGGTGAGGGTTAAATGGTGGGTTCTTATACTACCTTACAGTATGGGGGGTCTAGGAGCACCGGATTTTGAGCTTTACTACAGGGTGGCACAGTGCTCGCATCTACATGCTTGGATCCGAGGCGAGGCAGGTACACCGTTCCTGCGTATGTAAAAGTTGTTCGCTGCCCCACACTCGCCTCCGGCGACTATCTTTGAAGACCCTGATTGTAGAACCGGCTTTCTTGACTCAATGAATGCTACCAGGCACGCATGGCACTGCCTGTTACAACAACAGGCGGGAGCGTTATTGTACACACCGTCCATGCCCATAGAGTGGGCTCGCTGGCTGACCCCATGCAGGGACAGAAGAGTCATTCGGGCACTACAAGAGTTGAATATAAGGGTTGTGGTTGATCTTTTTTATGAAGGGACAGCAAAAACCTGGGAGCAGGTAGTGGAAGGGGTGGAGGCGGCCACACAGTTGCAGCGCTTCCAGTTTTACAGGGTGCGGCGGGCCATGCTAGAACAGTTTGGAGAGGATATGCAGGAACCTCCGGCAATCCCTGAACTAACGTATGTCATCAAATCCAGCTCCCCTCGCAAGATCGTAACCAACATTTACAGAATTGTGATGACGCATAGAGAACACGAATACACGACAGCTAGGTTGGCATGGCAGAGGGACTTGCAAACAGCAATAGATGACAAGATGTGGCAATACTGCTGCTCGAACATGCGGCGAGTTTCACTACAACGAAAGCACAGGCTCATTCATTATAAATTTCTTAACAGAGTATACTACACACCAGAACGGCTATGTAGATATGCACTCAGAGAAGAGGCGAGGTGTGAGCGGTGTAGTGCACAGATAGCGGACTTCATGCACCTAGCTTGGAACTGCCCTGGCATTCTAGCATATTGGGAAGAGGTTTTCCGGGAGCTGGGGAGGATAGTGTAGATGGAGCTGGTTCCGGATCCAACCCTGGCCTTGTTGGGATATTCCAAACCACTGCCCAAGGCCGTACACAGACTTGTGGATATGGGATTTTTAATAGTAAAAAGGGTAGTGGCACTACGTTGGACGAGGGCCCCGGTGACAACAGTGAAAAGATGGTCGCATGACATGCTATACTGCTGCACCCAGACAGAATTATAGTAAACTGCTCCCACCACGTAGTAGACCTAAGAATTATTGGGGATTATATAGGATGTATAAACAAGGGGAGCCTGGGGAAACAGGAGAAGTCGCGGACACACACACACACACGAGGGTGGCCGGACTGAGTGATGAGGAGACGGCAACGGGTTAAGATTGCAGTGGCGGAGTTACGACATTTCACAATAGAACATGGGGACATCAGCCCAGGGAAGAGTGTGTTATGGTAATGTGTAAAAAAGGTCACCCGGATCGGATGGTATTGTGATTTGTGGAAGTCGCTGCCTGACCATGCTAGGTTGTTGGCTCAAAAGCTGTGTAATTATGAGACTTGTGGGAATTCTCCGTACCTAAGAGAACTATTGGAATGTATGTGCTGAGGATGTGCAAAAAGTGTACCACATGGCAAATATGTACTGAAGGCCTTTATGTCTTGAACTTTTATAAATACATTTAAAAAAAATGAAAAATAAATAAATAGTGCCTTCTTCCTAGCAGGTGCAAAATTATGACCATCAAGAGTAGGGATGCAATTGTCTAACATTTCTACCCAATCTTCCCAGACAATGGAAGGAGAGCCTTGAAGGGGTATAAACATAGGTAGCATAACAACATTGAAATTCATATCTGAGTAAGTTGCTGTTAACAAGGTTAACAAAAATGTCACAAGCAAACGTTCATAGGAAGTAACAAAGCTGTCACAATGAGAATGCACTGACAGAAATGCAAAGGTGTGCAGATCACCGTGAATGGGGCTGCATGACAGTCAAATAACACAAGCGCAGGATGTGCAGATTAAAGTGACTTGAAAAATACTGGAAATGCGCATTAATAGGCAATGAGGTAATCGCAGAGAAGCAGTCACAATACGGATGCAAAAACAGAAAAGCAAAGGTGTGCAGATCACCGTTAACGGGGCTGCATGACAGTCAAATAACAAAAGATGCGCTGGATGTGCAGATTAGCGTGAGTTGAAAACGCTGGAGATGCGCATTAAAGGCAATCGCAAGAAGCAAAAAATAAATATATTTTTGTCTTTTATGTATGCTTTTCAACTTTCGTACACATGTTAATGCAACTAAACAAAACATGTCATTCAGTAGGCTGGGTTGCACACAGGAGAGGTACTTACAGGTGGATGGAGAGCTACTAATAGCTCACAAGCTACTTGTTGAGAAGCCTGGTGTACAGCATTATAATGATGCTTAGTAAATTTGAAGGAATGCCTGAAGCTACTAATTTGACTCACAGCTTAACACATGGTACATAGTCAAAGGTCGCCTTGAAGTCGATGAAGCACATATATTGAGGCAGACTGCGATCGCTGGCTCTCTCCATTAGCAGCCCACTGCCATCAAATGTGTAAGGGTGCCTTGTTTTTTTCGTGAACACTGTTTGATTTAGAGGGATTCTCTCTGATTTTGTTGCCCAGTTGGAGTGGTCATGCAGCAATAAGGATGTAAAATGTTTGAGTTCTACATCAAGCAAGGCTATGAGACGGTAACTACTTGGCGTGGATGCGTTACCGCCTTTAAAGATCGGATAAATGATTGATACTCGCCAGCTATCTGGGATTTCCCCCGATTGCAGGATCCTATTGAACATTGTTGCCAAATGATTTACCCAGGCCGCTGTGCTTTAAAATGGCTTAGAGCCAGGTGCGCAATTAGAGCTGGGCCCTTCTATTGCTCCAATGATTGCATCAATTGTGTAACTTAGTACCTCGGGTTTGAGCAGAGTATGGTTTTGCATATAGATTTACAATTTCTTGGATTCCGGGCCTGCCCCACTTACTGAGTGTGTTGAAAATTGGGCTTTAAGGTACTCCAAAGAGACCACCTCGCTAATCTTAGTGTTATTGGCTGCCTACTGGCGTTTTTCAAGATCATTAATGATCCTCCAGAATCTTCTTGGATCCTTACTTGTGTTGCACCAATCAGCTTTGCCCAGAAGCTCTTGTCTGTGCATATTTGTAAAGACCATACCTCTTTTTTTTAGCCTTTTTCAGTCTTCCCTCAGCCTTGTAATTAACAAGTTATTTTGTTGGTTGATCTTTATTTGTCTTAGGGTTCTGCCGGCCAGTAGTAAGTTATAGTTAGGACCTAGTTTCCATAGGAAATCCACAACATTCTATTTGGAATAACTTTGGCGCTGGTGAACGAATTTCTCCAAGAAAATGGCTTGCTCGGTTCCGCTCCTTCCCTGAAAGTTTGGGGGTGATTCGTCAAGTGGGGGCTGAAAAAAAAGGGGGGTCCCAAAACGTGTTTTCCCCATGCAATTTTTCATAGGGACCTTTAGTCAAGGATACAGCCCGAACGGCTGAACGGAATTAAATGAAATTTGGCAGAGAGGTAGAGTTCTGTTCGCAGATTGTGCTTTTTGTTAAATGGTGTAAATCCGTTCAGTAGTTTCGGAGAAAATTGCAAGTAAAATCATAGCGATATCTAGAGACGGAGTTCAGCACGCGTACTGAAATCTGTTCAATTACGAGCGCGAGCTGCATGTCAACACTCGAAACTAGGAAGTGTTGGCGGCCATCTTGTGCCTCACTAGAAGCGAGTCATAAGAAAACAGTAAAACAAAGTTGACAAATAAGGGAAGGGGGTAGGGTAGAGACATTCTGACCCTCTAGGCTTGCTCAGGGGGTCGTACTTGGATGTTTAGGCTCCTATTTTTATTTTATTTTTTAAAGAAAAATCGCGGCGTACACGTATGGAAATACGTACAATTACGAGCAGGAGCTGCATGCTGATTGGCTGTTAATTCTCCAAACCAGGAAGTGTTGGCAGCCATGTTGTTTGTCGGGAGAGCTGAGTCAGAAGAAAACAGTAAAACAAAGTTGAGAAATAAGGAAACGGGGCAGGGTAGAAACATTCTGAGCCTATAGTCTTGGTCAGGGGGTGGTACATGGATCTGTAGGCTTAATTTTTATTTTTTTTAAAATAAAAAATGTCGGGGTACTCATGCAGTAGTTGTACGCGGTGGAAAAGGTGAAAAAAAAGTAGAAGTCCGTTTTATTTATTAGGTCCCGGGGGGGCAAATTACAGGGGCAATATTTCTGCATAATGGGGGCTTGTATGGTGCCCCGAGCACTGGGGAACGGAACTCCTCTGGTTTTATTTTGAAGTATGCGTGGGGGGTTATGGTCGTACTCCCCGCAGTCTCGGTGAACGGCACCGCTTGGGTCTTTTAAAATAAAATATATGTTTTGAGCTCTCTCTCTCTCTCTCTCTTCCCATACACGTCGCGGGGAACGCCACATTTCAGGGGCAGTGATATGTAAAATGAGCTTCCAGCTCCAGGTACCTGCATTGTCTGGAGTTTTTTATTAATGTTGGGAGGGTGGGCTTGATAATACGTCCTTGTAAATTCCCATAGAAGCCTATGCTCTGGTGTTAACATGGGCTTCTATGGGAAATAACAAGGCCGTATTATCATGGTCATTATCGCCGTTTTATCTGCAGTTTCTTGCCAATAAAACAGCGATAATTGTAACACCGGTCCTTGATAATATGCACCTAAGTTTACTGGTCAAAAAAAGAGCAATGAGCCATATTATCAACAAAAGGCGATACATTATTGTCGCTTTTATCGACAGGAAACTGCTGATAAAGCGGCGATAATGGGCTTGATAATATGCCCTTGTGAATAAACATAGGAGCCCGGGTTAACACCAGAACCTGGGCTGCTATGGAAAGTTAGAAGGGCCTATTATCAAGCACATTATCGCCGCTTTATTGGCAGTTTCCTGTCGATAAAAGCGGCAATAATGTATCGCCTTTTGTTGTTGATATGCTCATTCATTTCTATGATAGTTTGTAAAGCTTTCCTTTTTTGTTGGTGTAGCAGTGGTACTCTGTTCGCATGCTCAGTGTCGTTTTGAAGCCCACGTTTTCTTTTTCTTCAAGTTCAACAAGCAAACCTTTCTTTATATCAGTTAGTAAATCTGTCGCTTTCTTTTTCCGGTTTGTGTGCGTCATCCGCTGCTGTACTTTTGTACAGTATTAATAGTCATATTCTATGGGAAATAACAAGACTGTATTATGAAGCTCATTATCGCCGTTTTATCGGCAGTTTCCTGCCAATAAAATGGCAATAATTTTAACACCGGTCTTTGATAATATGCACCTAAGTTTACTGGTCAAAAGAAGAGCAATGAGCCATATTATCAACAAAAGGAGATACATTATCATCGCTTTTATCGACAGGAAACTGCCGATAAAGCGGCGATAATGGGCTTGATAATATGCCCTTGTGAATAACCATAGGAGCCCAGGTTAACACCAGAACCTGGGCTGCTATGGAAAGTTACAAGGGCGTATTATCAAGCACATTATCGCCGCTTTATCGGCAGTTTCCTGACGATAAAAGCGGTGACAATGTATCGCCTTTTGTTGAGAATATGCTCCTTCATTTCTATGATAGTATGAAAAGCTTTACTTTTTTTTGGTGTAGCAGTTGTACTGTCTTTGCATGCTCAGCGTCGTTTTGAAGCCCAGGTTTTCTTTTTCTTCAAGTTTAACAAGCAAACCTTTCTTTATATCAGTTAGTAAATCTGTCGCTTTCTTTTCCCGGTTCGTGTGTCATCCTCTGCTGTATTTTTGTACAGTATTAATAGTCATATTTTTTATATATTTATTTGAAAGGTAGTGCAGAGGAGCCAAACGTAAATTCCGTACTCCGTCCTCCGCCATTTTAGTAGAACTCAGTAGTTTTCAATCCTAGTCTTGACTATCTTACTATAGTATTTCAACATTATTTTTTATTGTGGGCCGTCATAACCCTCCCCCACAAAATAAAAGAAGTATATAGTTTTTTTATTACCTTTTATTAAACAATAAATATAAACGAAACTCAATTATAACTATATTAGAACTGGAAAAATAACTTAAACAATGTTATAAACAAATTGTGAAATGGATTCCAAAAGGTGTCCAATTGTTAATCTGCAAAAGAAAAAAGAAAATTAGAGTTTAGAATTATGTAGATGTGAGTAAATGAGCTGAAGCATTATGGGGCATATTATCAAGAATGGAGATAAAATTATCGATGTTTCAGCGGCAGGAAACTGCAGCTAAAGCGGCGATAATGGGCTTGATAATATGCTGTTGTGAATTCCCATAGCAGTGCAGGTTCTGGTATTAACCTGGGCTACTATGGGAATTTACAAGGGCATATTATCAAGCCCATTATCGCTGCTTTAGCTGCAGTTTCTTGCTGCTGAAACGGCGATAATTTTATCGCCGTTCTTGATACTATTCCCCTACAAGTTTTGGTATCTCTACGGTTGTACGTGTGCAGTGTGACTCGTACATTCCAGTTCTGTTATAGTGCTGCGTTCAAGTGGTGTCTATATAGAAGTGCCTAGTGCGTTACTGACGCCCGTTATGGCGACTTATTTCTAATGCATTCCTGTGAAGGCTTTGTAGATCTAGGACTCTGTGCTTACCGTTGTATAAACCTTACGGCCAAACACTTCAGGCAGTTGGATTGACAACTTGATTTCATACAATTCTTCTACATGCTTAAGCAGACAGCAGTGTCTAAGTTTAAGAAGAAAGAGAAATGATGTCACAGAGAGTGAAATAGATAGAAAGAGAGAGAAGAGAGAGAAAACAACATTAAAACTGTGTCGCAGTCTGGAGTTGAGATTTTTTCCTTGCATCACTTTAACCATGTTAAAAGTGACTCAAAAGTGGCGTAATAAGGTTGTAGATCTGTTTGTCAGACTGTTGTAACCTATCTGTTGTCACTGCTCGGAGGTAATTATAGAATTTAAAAAGAAGCTGCTGTACAGTACGCTATCTGGGCCATAATATCAAGCCAGGGCAACAAAATTATCGCCACTTTATCGGCAGGAAAGTGTCGCTAAAGTGGCCATAATAGGTTTGATAATATGCTCTCTGGAATTCCAATCGAAGCTCATGTCTGATGTCCTTCACATCTAACATGAGCTTTGATTGGAATTCCATAGAGCATATTATCAAACCCATTATCGCCACTTTCCTGCCGATAAAGTGGCGATAATTTTGTCGCCCAGGCTTGATAATATAGCCCTCTCTCATTTCACAAATAAAGCTAACACTACAGTTTTACAAGTGCAGTGTACCTGGTATATTTCAGTTGTTATAGTGCCGCGTTCAAGTGGTGTCTATATGGAAGTGCCTACTGCGTTACTGACGCCCAGTATGGCGACTTATTTCTAATGCATTCCTATGAAGGCTTTGTAGATCTAGGCTGCTGTGCTTACCCTGTATAAAAATAGTGCGGCCACCGGAGTTCACCACTCCACTTGAACTCTGCTTCTATACGGCAAAGTATATTCAATAAGTTGCAGAGAATTCCATTGCTGTTGCTCGATAGGCCGTAGTTGCTTCTGAATGATGTTTGCTGAAGGATACAAAAGGACATTTTGATTAGTCATCGTAAACTGAGTTGCATAACTACTATCAAAAGTGAATTTTAATGTGGGTTCTTAATATTCCGTAGTTAAGACTGTTGCAGCTCCAGCAAACAAAGGAAGATCTATAAGTTAATAGAGGCCTGGGACGGCCTCGTGACGCAGAAAAAAAATACTTTCATCGACGCACAATTAATAATAATAGAGGCCTGAGCACGTGGCGTAGTACAGAAATACGACACAGAAATATATGCACGCACAATTTTTAAGATTAGAGGTGTATAGGACCTCGTGACTTATAAAGAAATATTTCAATTATGTAAGCACAATTTAAAACCATTGAGGGGTAGGAATGCCATATGAAGGATAAAAAAAATAGTATTATGCCTATACAATTTACAGTGGAGGCTGATGTTGTGACGTCTTCTCTTACCTTTGTTTTTGTCGTCTTTTATCGTGTCTTGAAAGGCTGTGGTTTCGCTGAATCTGGGGTGTTTTGGACAGTCTGTGTGTCATTGCAGCAGAGGCAGGCAAAAGAGAGCGTGCTCACGTCAGTGCCCGCATTATATGGGAACTGCGGGGGCTGACCAAGCCCAGGGCCGTCATTGGTAGCGTTTTCGCGGTCTGCAAGAATGATGGCCCTGGGGGACATCCCATTGGCTAATGCATTGGTTTCCAGGCTAAATGATAGTAAGCATGCTTGGTGGTGGCATGTGTGTAGTGTGGGCGGGCGTGCACCGCGCATGTGCAAGTATGAGTGTGTGCACTAACCATTAACAACAGAGACAGATGGGGGTGGTGTTATAATGTACGCAGAGGCAGGCCCAGAATTGGATCTGCAATGAGTCAGCACTTCTAATCATTCTCCTTAGCGCACCCTGAGCTCTGATTTGTCACTGAGAGGGTGATCGCACCATAGTTTGTACTGCTTATCATACTCAGCGTGTACCCGCGCATACAGTACGAATATGATTTGACGTTACGCTGCACATTAAAGATTCGGTGTGACATCATGTACGGCGTTCTGTGTGCGAAAGGGGGTAATGTTTCTACTTGGTTTAAAATATGTATGTATTTAATGTACATACTAATGGCAGACATTTGGGATAACTGATTTTTTTAATACTTCTAACAATCATATATTACTTTTAAAAAGAATTACACAAATCGCGGTAGAACATCATGCGTACTCGTATTGAAAGAGTTGCGCAAGCGCATCATAAGCGTACGCAAAGCCATGTGACTTAACAAATAGAGATTTGATTGGTTCATAACTTTTCCTATTGCGACTGCTGAAAGTTCCGTCCCATTATAATTGTTCGACTTTGACTTTTTAAGAAGAAGCATTTGTTCTGAGAATCTTTTCAACTAGAAGGAAGATCACAATAATAAGAGCAATGGAGTCATCTTCCAGCAGTTATTCAGAGGGAGGTTTCATTCCTGAAGAACGTCCAAAGAAGAGGAAAGAAGCTCTAATTTGGAAGTTTTTCACTTTTCCAGAAGGTCAAAAAAAGGTTAATGCTCCAAAAGTAACTTGTAAAATTTGCGAAACAACTCTTTCAAGGGGTGATCCATGTAAAAAAATGCTCCTTTGGCACAGCAAATATGGTGCGACACGTGAAGAATTTGCACCCCAAGAACTTTGCTCGAGCTGCAAGACGGAGGTTGCACAAGAACCCACCTGCTGCTACACCAAGCACATCAACTGCAGCACCAGGATTTTCAGCAAGCAGTCCACACTCACATATTGATTCTGACTTTGCTAAAGTTAAAATTCTATGCATTTATTGCGATAAACTTTTGTGTTATGGGGAACAGTCTATAGACTTGATGAAACGCAGGATGCAGGATCATTGCTGTCCTCGACATTAGTTGTTCTTTTTTTCATTCTTTTGTTCCGCTTGGATTTTGTTGAGAAAACACAAAAAAATATAAAACAAAAAAAACAGTTCTTTTTAGAACTACCTTCACTGGTCACAGAAAGAACTATATTTCTATGTTAGTGTCACGATCGCGCTGCGCTAAGAACTACAGTTCCCGGCATGATGCGGTGGGGAAACTACCACTCCCATGCTCCTTTGCTGTTCTTGCGAGACTTGATCGCGGAAGCAAAAGGAGGAAGGTTTGCAACGCTCAGCATCGGGAATTCCTCCGGTCCGAGCTTTCCTTGAAGTAGCGGTTCATCGTTGGGTGCGGTAAGGGTGCTTGCACCTGGACATTTTCACAGTCGCCTTTCTGGAAACGTTCTTGGTTCATTGTTGGTGGCTTCGCTAGTACCGCTTGTGTCTGGCTGTTTTCGGGGTCTGAGCCCCTTCCATGTCATACGGATTTGTCCCGGTCGGTATTGTCAGCCGACGGAGGTAGTGGATGCGGATTAATCCACGGAACCCTTGAAAGTACTTTTTCTGTTTTGGTTCTTCCTACAACCTTGAGGGGAACAGAGACTTGTTGGCTCCTGTACTTGATTCCTAAACAGGGGGCATTAACGTAACGGAGAACGTCTTTGTGTGAGGTTAACATAGGGACGACATCAAATTGTTTCTTTACACTGTAGATGGATGGGGTATGATATGTATGGTGTTTAATCCCTATGTCTTTTAACTCCTTTATTAACAGGGATTGATCAGGAGTGGTATGCTAAACTCTCGATCCCTGTGAAGTGTACAAGGAGTAAGCTAGGGGTATGTTATGACCTCAATAGGCAATTGGTGTTTATTATTGTGTATGCTTGCATAATAGGAGGTTACAAGTCACTGTTGCTTTTGTATTATTACAGCTACACCTCTATCCCATCATCTGCCATCACTTACCTCTCCCATGAAGGATTCTTTTTCCTTACAGGTATATAGTAAAGGTTAGGAGGTACTTGGTATTACTGTATGTAGTAATGTCAGAAAAGGAAAGGTATTCATGAGTTTTTGTTCTCTTTTTGTCTTTTCCAGATCTCCCTCCCTGCTGTCCCCTTCCTTTCCTTCCTGGTTCCTAACATCCCCCCACAACATCCCTCGCTTAATCAGTTCAATGTGCTGTGCCATAATGGCAATTCCAGTCGTTGGATAGATTGAGAGGTGGAACATAATCTTCAAACCGATCCCGAGGACGCCCAGTATAACAGTTAGTGTGTAAAAGTTTGTCAGAATGAATGTTTAGTTCATAAATGAATGAATGAATATGTTACTAGTGTATGGAGAATGTGAAAGTGCAGAACTATAAGGAACTGCTACAGCATAAATCTATAAGGTGTTTATCTATAGTATACTGTAGTATGTCCGAAGCACTTGAATGTATCATATGTACATAAATATATCACAAGTCTATGTTTCAATTTGCGCTGCTGGTGAAAGTGCCTGGGTGAATTTGCATGTCTTAGGGGTGGATTTACAATCCCCTTGTGCCTCTTTTACACAACCATTGTGTTACTTTTGTGACACAGCGGTGGTGCAAAAGATGTGCCATGGTGTGTGGTATTAACAATGTGACGCATCTGGAGGGTGTATTACATTGGAAAGCTCTGCGCCAGAAGAGGGTTTCTTGTGCAGAAGGGGGTGCAGCAAGGCCTCCTAAAAGTGACTGAGTGAAATGTATAACATTTTATTCAGTGACTTTTGAGCTTATGCTGCGTCAAAACCTTGCACATGCTTGAAGCAGGTGTAAGGATTGATACAGCATTGTGAGCATAGGGCCCCAAGAGAATTGCTGGAGCTGTGTTATACTTGCAACCGATGTCAAGCAATCATTCCTCCAAAAATCACTTTGCAATTTAGTTTTGTTATTATTTTATAAGAATATGAAATATAATCTAAAAAATAAAATAAATATAAATATTTATATTAAAATATAAGAAATTAGTATAAAAAGAAAGACATAATAATTAATACATTTATAAATTATCATTTACAAAACCTATGAAATTCACTGAAAAAAACATAGGTTTCACACACGTTATAGTTAGGAATTACCATTTAAAAAACCATGCAAATTAATTGAAAAAACCAAAGGTTTCACACGTTATAGTTAGCTGAACATTTCTCTCATACAAAACCTTTGAAATTCCTCCGTTATAGTTAGCCCAGCTAACTATAACTTGCGCGCCCGCAATGCACTGCTGATGACGTCACATATTACATCACTCATGACTAAGCATGGGCGAATTTTGCGAATCTCGCGTTCGCGAATTTTGCGGATTTGCGAACTCGCAATCCGCAAAATCCGCGAATTTGCGGATTTTTTTTGTGTGTTCGCGCGGGTTTCTGCCAGTTCGCGAGGGTTTTGTACAATTTCGCAAACGCGAACTTACCTGTCGGGTCGCAAGTTTTGCGAACTTGTTGTTTCTACGTATCCAGCCTGTTTGGGACACTCTTCTTCATCACTGCCACTCTCTGTCACCACTGCCACTCTCTGACTACTCATGCCACCCTCTGGCCCACGCATGCCACCCTCTGTTTCATCACAGCACCCTCCGCTTGTCCAGTGTACATTATTGTGGCAAAGCAAAGCACACCTTCCCTGCCTCAAGTGACCTGAATTAATTTGGGGCTGATTAATGTGTCACAGAATATTTTTTTAGCTGGCACCTGCTTCCTTAGTGCTTCCTGATTAGTGATCTTTTGCACTTGCTAAGAGCTTTCATTGTTGCAAAATTAGTTACAACACCTGCCTTGCCCCAACTGACAATAATGAATTAGGGGCTGATTAATGTGTCACTGGATTTGAACTTCCAGCCTGGCTCCTGCTTGTCTGCCTTAGCTGTAATTCAGGACCTTTGTGTAACTATTCTGAGGGTCAGAGCAGGGTCGTATGATAGTTGCAAGTAGGCAACTGAACTCTGGAGGGGCCCCTCAGGAAGCACTACAGGAAATGGCTACTAATGATGAGCTTGAACTTTTGAACCTGGTAAGTAGTTTCAGTTTTGTTAAGATCGTATTCTGCAATTTAGCGCTTATTCGCGGGGCGCGAAGTTGAGCTGGGAAGCCGCGAACTCACGCGAACAGTGCGAGCAAGCCATAAAATCCGCTGCTCGCGGATTTGCGGATTTTGCGGGAAATTCGCGAATCTCGCGGATTGCAAATTTACCGAAAATCTGCAAAATCCGCGAGCGGAACGGATTTTCCGCCCATACTTACTCATGACATGGTCAGTGACATCACTGAGGACATCTCAAATGTCATCACTGATGACATCATCCTTGTGGCAGACCTCCTCTTACTGTAATATAACCTTTGATACACACGATCAAAAATAGAAACTAAAATTTTCAAAATAATGGAGATACCAATTCCAGTTAGAACAACCTATTGAGTAAATCTACATACACATCCACTCATTCACCAACAGTTCTATATAGTCACTCATACATGTACTCACTCATCATATGTACTCATACACCTATATATCCTGTTATACACCGACACTCATCTATATAGTTACTCACACACATACTCAAACATGCAAATAAACTATCAAATATCCATTTACTTGCATATACAGCTATATACCCACCACTACACTAACTTTTACAGAATCGTAGACATACTTACTCTCTTAAACAATCACTTATAGTAACACATACTTATTTATACAGGAAGTCTTACAATCTGTCGCTCTCAGATATACTCACTTATATACATCAATACTCACATATACTAGTTTAAAACATATGTAGTTACTCATAAAGATACTATTGAGACAGTCATTCACTCACTAACACACCCATACACACAGTCATTCACCCATACAGTCCTGCACACATACAAACAGCGAGTCAGTCATTCATGCATCTGTGCGCTAAGTAATACTCCCCACCAAACCATACAAACACTCATTTTGGTACTCAAAAAACCAACTAATAACCCATATACACACTCATGTAGCTAGTCACCAACCCATGCAGCCATTTATGTACAAAGTGAGACACTGATACAGATATTTAAATATTTAAATATTACTCGCTAGTACACCTATTCAGTAAGATATACTTAACAAGTCAGTTATACAATCAATTTTACAAAAAAAACATCCATTTAGACACTTATTTACCCATTTATTCTTCCATCGACCTTTAGATATACATATAAAAAAATATATATTTTTCAGAAAGACACACATTCACTGGATGATGTCATTTGAGATGTCATCAGTGATGTCATGAGTGATGTTACTGACCATGTCATGAGTGATGCAATTTGTGATGTCATCAGCAGTGCATTGCGGGCACGTAAGTTATAGTTAGCTGAGCTAGCTATAACGGAGGAATTTCAAAGGTTTTGTATGAGAGAAATGTTCAGCTAACTATGACGTGTGAAACCTATGTTTTTTTCAATTAATTTGCATGTTTACTCAGGTATTTGGAAAGAGTGTCTACTTTTAGTTCTTCAGAGTGGTTTATGTTTGTACCAGCCCGAATAGTTGGTGGGGGTTCTTGATGTCCTCTGTATGCCATAATTCACAGATACAGGTGTGTGTTCCTGACCCATCGTCCTCCTGTTCAGTGTTGTACTCTGGGTGCTCACTCCTTTTTTTTTACAATCACTTTAGTCGGCAACAGTGGACACGGCCAGGTGCCAAGGCTGATTGCCGGTGTTTTAATTTTGTCACGGCCACCGCTTTCATCAGTAGGCAACATCAACCTATTAGGGCTGCCATTAATACCCTCCGGGCTTGATGCTTAAAGCTCAGGAGGGCTCAGCAGAATGCAGCTATTAATCTATGCAGTGGGGCAGGTTTCAATTGCCTAGTTGCTGATACTGCCCACCTGAACTACCAGGGTCACCTGCAGCTGGTAATATTGGGAAGTGGCCTAGGAGGGCACAAGCACCGCCGGCCTCATCCATGGCTCTCGCTGGATTCGGGGGAACATCCTCCAGACAGCTCCCCTCTCTCTAATCTTTTCTGGATTCTATTCGGCTGATGCTTGATGTTAGATGCTTGCGATGCGTAGGCACCCCGAGGGCCTCCTATGCCTCCAAAAACAGCATGGGAACAATGGCACCTTACAGCACCAGGCAGGCTGCGGTCTCCCTGCTATCCAACCAGAGTCCTGGACCCGGTGCCCTCGCACCTCACAGCGCCTTACTTGCTCACTGGCGGCGGGCAATGGGCAGGCGGTCAGAGTGTGTTATTAGATGAACAACCCAGGGCTCGAGTCGGGGTACCACGTGGGTGGACTGCTTTCCCCCACTTATTTTACCGGGTGGACTCCGTCCCCCCCTCCCAAACAGCTGGACTTCTCTCTTTGGCATCTCTGGGACGAGATTGGAGCAAAGCTCACAGCACGCTGCTCAAGCACGGACTTCTGAGATGCAATCGCATCTAAGGGGTGAATGAGGGGAGGCAATGAGCCCGATGGTGCAAACCACCTTTCGTGACGTCACTTCCTGTCGTGACGTCACTTCCGGTGACAGCGTCCCCCCACTTCTTCTTTTAGGACTTGTGCCCTGGCGACCACCGTAAGCTTGACGGGAGGCTCAGGTCAATCCTCTCGGGCCGTACCAACAGTACAGAGGATTGCGGCAGGCAGAGCAGCAGTGGTAGCAGCCATGTTACCTTATAGTGGGTTCCAAGGCGCCGTGGTTCAGTAGAGCCACGGCGATTAGTGGCGGTATTCAATATTGGGGTCTACTAGCATTTGCCTGCCTGCTCTCTTAGCATCTAGCTTAGCGTCAAAACTGCGTCCTTCTCCTGTGGGACTCAAACATGCCATATAGGAGCTTATCACAAACAAAACCGTCATGGACAGGAAATTCTGTAAAGTTCACAAGGGAAAGTCTTTTTGGACCTTATGTGACGAAAAATGGGGAAGTACTTCAGCTACCAGCTCTGGAGAACATTCTGGAAAATAGTGTCACAGCAGAAAAAACGCTGTCACAAATCCAATCCAAATTACAAGGAAAACCAAGGAAAGGAAAATCCAACTGTAGTATCATGGAGGAACTAGAGAAGTCTGTTTAAACCAAGAGAATAGTGCACATGCACCATCCAAAGAAGTATGCAAAGAATCTTAAGAAAAATCATCAATGTCGACAAAGTAACTGGGGCAGTTTGACCAAAAACAGGAACCTCATTGGGGAAAGGAGAGCATGTTTATTAACTCCAAAAGTGGTTGATAATATATAAGGTCATTGTTTGGTGCCACAGTTGTAACAGGCAGCAGTGCTTGTTCAGCATCAGAAGTCCCCAGTCAGGTAAGTACTTCAATTTGGACTGCTTCGTCCATGTCGAGGGATCTCTTGGGAGTAAGGAACTACTCAGATACCCTTGTGGCGTACTGTTCAGGAATGGCTATATGATGGTGCTTGATTAAATCAATCAAAACTTGTCATTTCTATTTACAACCAGCAAGCAGTGGCAAAATCACAGTTTAAGTACCTTGAACCGCAAGCATACGCATTGGGGCACATTACTATGGTCCTAATTACCTCTTTTCTGTAATCTTCTCCCGTACCAGATTCCCAACTTCAAGAATCCAGCCAGAAGTTGCTGGTTGCTCCTTCACTTTGTCACTTGCAGAACATTTAGCATGCACATTCGAGTGATCATCTCGGAAGTCTTGTAATTCCTTTAAGACAGCAAAACATTTATTGATGTCAAAGTGCACATCAGCCCCCACTGTTCCTGGGTTATCAAGACCTGGAACATGCATTGAAACACCAAACAGGACCTTGTATGGGGTCTGATCACCCAAAGATCTTTTATGTAGATCATTTAAAGCTCTCTGGACTCCATATAGGTGATGGATCAAATTAAAAACTGTCGCTGGAACTCTAGTTGTTATGTTTTTCTTTAAATCGTGTGTTTTCTGTTCCACTATCGAATTCAGGATGATAGGGAGAGGAATACTGCAGGGTGCCCATGGCATCTCGGTAAGCCTTAAGGGCAAAGGCCGGTCCCTGGTCCGAGTGGAATGATGCCACTGCATATGTACCAATAAAGAATTACAATTGTTATTAACAGTTCAAGCATTAGCCAATCACACTGGCCACACCAATAGAAATCAAGAACATCAAACAACAAATTAAATGTTTTAAGAGACACAATTTAGTTGTTTGTTAGAAATTAGAAGGGATGACTGCGGCGGGCGAGCTGAAGTGGAACTTTTCATTTATTGACGAATGTCATCATAAAGAACATATTGTTTAGTCTTTGTATAAAGACCCTGTCACCAGTATTGTTTCTGTAGCAAAGAAACTGTAGCCATCACACCAGCATTGGCAGACACCAATGCTTCACATACAGTAATTATTAGCTCTAACCTGCAGTCCTGGTCAGGTATCACTTGATCACCTTTGCCAGAAATGTAGGCAATGTATTGGGCACTCAACAGCTAAGAGTATTTTAGTGGAATTTTGTTCAGGGGCGTGCCACTAGCAGAAGCAATAACTGCAGCCTTAATGTCATCATCTATTCTTGTATGTGAACGAGTAATCGCAGCACCTAAGACTGTCTGAACTTCTGCTTTGGCAGCTTCATCAACCACTGAATCTAATACAATGTTTCTACCAACACATTGATAGCCTAATGTGTAAATGTCATGAGCCCGAGGAAGAGTATCTTCAAGAGCTCTGACCTTTCCCCAAAGCTGTTGTGTATCGATTTAGATTCTGTATGAATTTCCAGAGCATGCCCTTATGTAGGTACAATTCACATTGCCCTTATTTAGGCATAGAAATCCAGCCCTTATTTAGGCATTGTCCATGCTAACCAAATACAGGCATGGCTACTTACATCCGTTCATCTACGTCACAACAAGTGCTTGAGAGTGCTACCTTTATAGGCTCTGAAGTCATTCAAGCTCAAAAAGTGTAAATTATCATTATTGGACTGAATGCAGTGACACGAATCACACACTAGAAGTGTCTGGAATTAAGGATCCATATTCTGCAGTGCCAGTACAAAAGCTTTCAGTTCAGCCAGCTGTATGGTACAGTCACGCAAAGTTTCTGTATGCGTGTTTTGTGCCTGAAAATCACCATCTTCCATGATGCTCTTCACAGTAGCACATGCTGCTGAGCATGTATACTTAGTACCAACCATGTGCTGGGCTGAACCATCAGCACAGATCATACTGATCTGGAGGCAAAATTTCATTGAACACTGGTATTCTTTTTCATAATGGAGAAATTCCTGAGTTCCTAATTTAGGATCAAAGCCAACCTACATCAGTAGCTGTCAAGGAGGTGGCCCAGTGGATGCATCTTGAATGTACGTCTTTCGTGTTAGAACACTTGCTTTTGTGACAACCTCAAAGGCTGGAAAGGGAGAAACCACAATTATGTGTTTCCCCTGAGCCTATGGACACTCCTTGAAGACAGCTGTCTGGACTGCAGTAAGAATTATTTCAATCCATGCAAAACGTTTTGTTTCACCTTCATTAAAGCTGACGTATGTATAGCCAGTAGAACCCACAATGATGCAGATGACTAAATTACTTTTGTTCACACGAGTGTGCAAGTGTTTGTACGTAAGCATGTCTGTTTGCAAAGTTCTGAGAATATCAGTATGTTCTGAAGTCCAATGTTGGTCTGAAAAATCGTGACAAATTCAATTGTACAACAGTTTAACCAAAGTGTAGAAACCCTGAAAGTGATTGTAGCTCTTTAATGTGTTTGGTTTTTGGAGAAGAGCACACTTCTGTGTGGGGCAAGGATTCTGCCTTCATTTGATAATTCATATACTAAAAATCGGACACGAATAAAAGCAAATCTACATTTTCCAAAATGTAATTTATATAGCAATGTTGAACAAATCCCAAAATTATTTAAATGGATGTATGTCATTGCATCGCATATTAATACCACGCATGCCATTACAACGCGGGTATTAGTACGCAATGTCAATGACATTGCATGCCATAACATCACACACTTTTACCACGAGTATGCTTTTACCACGCATGCCATTACAACGCAAAGGCATGCGTGGTAAAGCTATACTTGTGGTAAAAGTATGCAAGGTAAGTAACATCCCTATGCCTACACCTACACAACAGACTACTCCCACCCCTATACTGCCCCAACCCAAAAACATTGCCACACTACTACACTGCCCACCCTACTTCCACCCTAACACTACCCTAAACCACTACTACACTACCCACACTACTCCCACCCTTACACTACCCTAAACCCTAAAACACTACTATGCTACCCACACTACTCCCACCCCTACACTACCCTAAACCCTAAAACACTACTACGCTACCCACAATACTCCCACCCCTACACCACCCTAAACCCTAAAACACTACTATGCTACCCACACTACTCCCATCCTTACACTACCCTAAACCCTAAAACACTACTACGTTACCCACACTACTCCTACCCTTACACGGCCCTAAACCCTAAAACCCTACAACACTACCCACACTACTCCCACCCCTACACTACCCTAAACCCTAAAACACTACTACGCTACCCACACTACTCCCACCCCTACACTACCCTAAACCCTAAAACACTACTAGGCTACCCACACTACTCCCACCCCACACTACCCTAAACCCTAAAACACTACTACGCTACCCACACTACTCCCACCCCTACACTACCCTAAACCCTAAAACACTACTATGCTACCCACACTACTCCCATCCCTACACTACCCTAAACCCTAATATGCTACAATAAACAAACACTACAACACGACACTACCCTAAAACCTAAATCACTACACTACATAAACACTACACTACCTTCCCCAATACACTACACTAAACAAAATCGACAACACCACAACACACACTAAAACGTTTTTAAAAAACACACACACAACACAAACATTACCACACTACTTTTAAACTATCCTAACCCCTACAAAGGTAACCCCTACCCCATGCACAAACCCCCTTACCTCTCTCCTATCCAGCGTCGCCGTCGGATCCTGCTTCCTCCTTCCTGCTTGCTTCACGTCGTTGTGAGGAAACAGCCTAAGTTTCCTCACAACAACTTGAATAGCCGCCCCCACCGCCATTATACATTACATCGCATGCGTTGTAAAAGCGCATGCGATGTAATGGTATGCGTGGTTTTACCACGCGTTGTACCATCGCATCCATTGTAACGCATGCGATGTAAAAGCAACGCATTGTAAAACCTGCGTTGTAATGGCTGTTCCCATTGATGGATGTATGTCATTACATCGCATACTAATACCATACATGCCATTACAACGCGGGTATTAGTATGCAATGTCAATGACATCGCATGCCATAATATTGCATACTTTTACCACGCATGCCATTACAACGCAAAGGCATGCGTGGTAAAGCTATACTTGTGGTAAAAGTATGCAAGGTAAGTAACATCCCTATCCCTACACCTACACAACAGAATACTCCCACCCCTACACTGCCCCAACCCAAAAACACTGCCACACTACTACACTACCCACACTACTACCACCCTTACACTACCATAAACCACTACTACACTACTCCCACCCTTACACTACCCTAAACCCTAAAACACTACTACGCTACCCCCACTACTCCCACCCCTACACTACCCTAAACACTAAAACACTACTACGCTACCCACACTAGTCCCACCCTTACACTATCCTAAACCATAAAACACTACTACGCTACCCACACTAGTCCCGCCCTTACACTACCCTAAACCATAAAACACTACTACGTTACCCACACTACTCCCACCCCTACACTACCCTAAACCCTAAAACACTACTACGCTACCCACACTACTCCCACCCCAACACTACCCTAAACCCTAAAACATTACTACGCTACCCACACTACTCCCACCCCTAGACTACCCTAAACCCTAAAACACTACTACGCTACCCACACTACTCCCACCTGTACACTACCCTAAACCCTAAAACACTACTACGCTACCCACACTACTCCCACCCCTAGACTACCCTAAACCCTAAAACACTACTACGTTACCCACACTACTCCCACCCTTACACTACCCTAAACCCTAAAACACTACTATGCTACCCACACTACTCCTACCCTTACACTACCCTAAACCCTAAAACACTACTATACCACAACACTACCCACACTACTCCCACCCCTACACTACCCTAAACCCTAAAACACTACTAGGCTACCCACACTACTCCCACCCCACACTACCCTAAACCCTAAAACACTACTACGCTACCCACACTACTCCCACCCCTACACTACCCTAAACCCTAAAACACTACTACGCTACCCACACTACTCCCATCCTTACACTACCCTAAACCCTAAAACACTACTACGTTACCCACACTACTCCTACCCTTACACGGCCCTAAACCCTAAAACCCTACAACACTACCCACACTACTCCCACCCCTACACTACCCTAAACCCTAAAACACTACTACGCTACCCACACTACTCCCACCCCTACACTACCCTAAACCCTAAAACACTACTAGGCTACCCACACTACTCCCACCCCACACTACCCTAAACCCTAAAACACTACTACGCTACCCACACTACTCCCATCCCTACACTACCCTAAACCCTAATATGCTACAATAAACAAACACTACAACACGACACTACCCTAAAACCTAAATCACTACACTACATAAACACTACACTACCTTCCCCAATACACTACACTAAACAAAATCGACAACACCACAACACACACTAAAACGTTTTTAAAAAACACACACACAACACAAACATTACCACACTACTTTTAAACTATCCTAACCCCTACAAAGGTAACCCCTACCCCATGCACAAACCCCCTTACCTCTCTCCTATCCAGCGTCGCCGTCGGATCCTGCTTCCTCCTTCCTGCTTGTTTCACGTCGTTGTGAGGAAACAGCCTAAGTTTCCTCACAACAACTTGAATAGCCGCCCCCACCGCCATTATACATTACATCGCATGCGTTGTAAAAGCGCATGCGATGTAATGGTATGCGTGGTTTTACCACGCGTTGTACCATCGCATCCATTGTAACGCATGCGATGTAAAAGCAACGCATTGTAAAACCTGCGTTGTAATGGCTGTTCCTATTGATGGATGTATGTCATTACATCGCATACTAATACCATACATGCCATTACAACGCGGGTATTAGTACGCAATGTCAATGACATCGCATGCCATAACATTGCATACTTTTACCACGCATGCCATTACAACGCAAAGGCATGCGTGGTAAAGCTATACTTGTGGTAAAAGTATGCAAGGTAAGTAACATCCCTATCCCTACACCTACACAACAGAATACTCCCACCCCTACACTGCCCCAACCCAAAAACACTGCCACACTACTACACTACCCACACTACTACCACCCTTACACTACCATAAACCACTACTACACTACTCCCACCCTTACACTACCCTAAACCCTAAAACACTACTACGCTACCCCCACTACTCCCACCCCTACACTACCCTAAACACTAAAACACTACTACGCTACCCACACTAGTCCCACCCTTACACTATCCTAAACCATAAAACACTACTACGCTACCCACACTAGTCCCGCCCTTACACTACCCTAAACCATAAAACACTACTACGTTACCCACACTACTCCCACCCCTACACTACCCTAAACCCTAAAACACTACTACGCTACCCACACTACTCCCACCCCAACACTACCCTAAACCCTAAAACACTACTACGCTACCCACACTACTCCCACCCCTAGACTACCCTAAACCCTAAAACACTACTACGCTACCCACACTACTCCCACCTGTACACTACCCTAAACCCTAAAACACTACTACGCTACCCACACTACTCCCACCCCTAGACTACCCTAAACCCTAAAACACTACTACGTTACCCACACTACTCCCACCCTTACACTACCCTAAACCCTAAAACACTACTATGCTACCCACACTACTCCTACCCTTACACTACCCTAAACCCTAAAACACTACTATACCACAACACTACCCACACTACTCCCACCCCTACACTACCCTAAACGCTAAAACACTACTATGCTACCCACACTACTCCCACCCCTACACCACCCTAAAACACTACTACACTACCCACACTACTCCCACCCCTACACTACCCTAAAACACTACTACACTACTATACCACAACACTACCCACACTACTCCCACCCCTACACTACCCTAAACCCTAAAATACTACTACGCTACCCACACTACTCTCACCCCTACACTACCATAAACCCTAAAACACTACTACGCTACCCACACTACTCCCACCCCTACACTACCCTAAAACACTACTACACTACTACGCTACCCACACTACTCCTACCCTTACACTACCCTAAACCCTAAAACACTACTACACTACAACACTACCGACACTACTCCCACCCCTACACTACTCCCACCCTTACACTACCCTAAACCCTAAAACACTACTACACCACAACACTACCCACACTACTCCCACCCCTACACTACTCCCACCCCTACACTACCCTAAACCCTAAAACACTACTACACTACCCACACTACTCCCACCCCCACACTACCCTAAACCCTAAAACACTACTACGCTACCCACACTACTCCCACCCCTACACTACCCTAAACCCTAAAACACTACTACACTGCCCACACTACTCCCACCCCTACACTACCCTAAACCCTAAAACACTACTACGCTACCCGCAATACTCCCACCCCTACACTACCCTAAACCCTAAAACACTACTACGCTACCCACACTACTCCCACCCCTACACTACCCTAAACCCTAAAACACTACTACGCTACCCACACTACTCCCATCCTTACACTACCCTAAACCCTAAAACACTACTACGTTACCCACACTACTACCCTTACACGGCCCTAAACCCTAAAACCCTACAACACTACCCACACTACTCCCACCCCTACACTACCCTAAACCCTAAAACACTACTACGCTACCCACACTACTCCCACCCCTACACTACCCTAAACCCTAAAACACTACTAGGCTACCCACACTACTCCCACCCCACACTACCCTAAACCCTAAAACACTACTACGCTACCCACACTACTCCCACCCCTACACTACCCTAAACCCTAAAACACTACTACGCTACCCACACTACTCCCATCCTTACACTACCCTAAACCCTAAAACACTACTACGTTACCCACACTACTCCTACCCTTACACGGCCCTAAACCCTAAAACCCTACAACACTACCCACACTACTCCCACCCCTACACTACCCTAAACCCTAAAACACTACTACGCTACCCACACTACTCCCACCCCTACACTACCCTAAACCCTAAAACACTACTAGGCTACCCACACTACTCCCACCCCACACTACCCTAAACCCTAAAACACTACTACGCTACCCACACTACTCCCATCCCTACACTACCCTAAACCCTAATATGCTACAATAAACAAACACTACAACACGACACTACCCTAAAACCTAAATCACTACACTACATAAACACTACACTACCTTCCCCAATACACTACACTAAACAAAATCGACAACACCACAACACACACTAAAACGTTTTTAAAAAACACACACACAACACAAACATTACCACACTACTTTTAAACTATCCTAACCCCTACAAAGGTAACCCCTACCCCATGCACAAACCCCCTTACCTCTCTCCTATCCAGCGTCGCCGTCGGATCCTGCTTCCTCCTTCCTGCTTGCTTCACGTCGTTGTGAGGAAACAGCCTAAGTTTCCTCACAACAACTTGAATAGCCGCCCCCACCGCCATTATACATTACATCGCATGCGTTGTAAAAGCGCATGCGATGTAATGGTATGCGTGGTTTTACCACGCGTTGTACCATCGCATCCATTGTAACGCATGCGATGTAAAAGCAACGCATTGTAAAACCTGCGTTGTAATGGCTGTTCCCATTGATGGATGTATGTCATTACATCGCATACTAATACCATACATGCCATTACAACGCGGGTATTAGTACGCAATGTCAATGACATCGCATGCCATAACATTGCATACTTTTACCACGCATGCCATTACAACGCAAAGGCATGCGTGGTAAAGCTATACTTGTGGTAAAAGTATGCAAGGTAAGTAACATCCCTATCCCTACACCTACACAACAGAATACTCCCACCCCTACACTGCCCCAACCCAAAAACACTGCCACACTACTACACTACCCACACTACTACCACCCTTACACTACCATAAACCACTACTACACTACTCCCACCCTTACACTACCCTAAACCCTAAAACACTACTACGCTACCCCCACTACTCCCACCCCTACCCTAAACACTAAAACACTACTACGCTACCCACACTTGTCCCACCCTTACACTATCCTAAACCATAAAACACTACTACGCTACCCACACTAGTCCCACCCTTACACTACCCTAAACCATAAAACACTACTAAGTTACCCACACTACTCCCACCCCTACACTACCCTAAACCCTAAAACACTACTACGCTACCCACACTACTCCCACCCCAACACTACCCTAAACCCTAAAACACTACTACGCTACCCACACTACTCCCACCTGTACACTACCCTAAACCCTAAAACACTACTACGCTACCCACACTACTCCCACCCCTAGACTACCCTAAACCCTAAAACACTACTACGTTACCCACACTACTCCCACCCTTACACTACCCTAAACCCTAAAACACTACTATGCTACCCACACTACTCCTACCCTTACACTACCCTAAACCCTAAAACACTACTATACCAAAACACTACCCACACTACTCCCACCCCTACACTACCCTAAACGCTAAAACACTACTATGCTACCCACACTACTCCCACCCCTACACCACCCTAAAACACTACTACACTACCCACACTACTCCCACCCCTACACTACCCTAAAACACTACTACACTACTATACCACAACACTACCCACACTACTCCCACCCCTACACTACCCTAAACCCTAAAATACTACTACGCTACCCACACTACTCTCACCCCTACACTACCATAAACCCTAAAACACTACTACGCTACCCACACTACTCCCACCCCTACACTACCCTAAAACACTACTACACTACTACGCTACCCACACTACTCCTACCCTTACACTACCCTAAACCCTAAAACACTACTACACTACAACACTACCGACACTACTCCCACCCCTACACTACTCCCACCCTTACACTACCCTAAACCCTAAAACACTACTACACCACAACACTACCCACACTACTCCCACCCCTACACTACTCCCACCCCTACACTACCCTAAACCCTAAAACACTACTACACTACCCACACTACTCCCACCCCCACACTACCCTAAACCCTAAAACACTACTACGCTACCCACACTACTCCCACCCCTACACTACCCTAAACCCTAAAACACTACTACACTGCCCACACTACTCCCACCCCTACACTACCCTAAACCCTAAAACACTACTACGCTACCCACAATACTCCTACCCCTACACTACCCTAAATCCTAAAACACTACTACGCTACCCACACTACTCCCACCCCTACACTACCCTAAACCCTAAAACACTACTACGCTACCCACACTACTCCCACCCCTACACTACCCTAAACCCTAAAACACTACTACGCTACCCACACTACTCCCACCCCTACACTACCCTAAACCCTAAAACACTACTACGCTACCCACACTACTCCTATTCTTACACTACCCTAAACCCTAAAACACTACTACACTACACACTACTCCCACCCCTACACTACCCTAAAACCTAATACACTACTACGCTACCCACACTACTCCCACCCTTACACTACCCTAAACCCTAAAACACTACTATGCTACCCACACTACTCCCACCCCTACACTACCCTAAACCCTAAAACACTACTACGCTACCCACACTACTCCCACCCCTACACTACCCTAAACCCTAAAACACTACTACGCTACCCACACTACTCCCACCCCTACACTACCCTAAACCCTAAAACACTACTAGGCTACCCACACTACTCCCACCCCACACTACCCTAAACCCTAAAACACTACTACGCTACCCACACTACTCCCATCCCTACACTACCCTAAACCCTAATATGCTACAATAAACAAACACTACAATACGACACTACCCTAAAACCTAAATCACTACACTACATAAACACTACACTACCTTCCCCAATACACTACACTAAACAAAATCGACAACACCACAACACACACTAAAACGTTTTTAAAAAACACACACACAACACAAACATTACCACACTACTTTTAAACTATCCTAACCCCTACAAAGGTAACCCCTACCCCATGCACAAACCCCCTTACCTCTCTCCTATCCAGCGTCGCCGTCGGATCCTGCTTCCTCCTTCCTGCTTGCTTCACGTCGTTGTGAGGAAACAGCCTAAGTTTCCTCACAACAACTTGAATAGCCGCCCCCAACGCCATTATACATTACATCGCATGCGTTGTAAAAGCGCATGCGATGTAATGGTATGCGTGGTTTTACCACGCGTTGTACCATCGCATCCATTGTAACGCATGCGATGTAAAAGCAACGCATTGTAAAACCTGCGTTGTAATGGCTGTTCCCATTGATGGATGTATGTCATTACATCGCATACTAATACCATACATGCCATTACAACGCGGGTATTAGTACGCAATGTCAATGACATCGCATGCCATAACATTGCATACTTTTACCACGCATGCCATTACAACGCAAAGGCATGCGTGGTAAAGCTATACTTGTGGTAAAAGTATGCAAGGTAAGTAACATCCCTATCCCTACACCTACACAACAGAATACTCCCACCCCTACACTGCCCCAACCCAAAAACACTGCCACACTACTACACTACCCACACTACTACCACCCTTACACTACCATAAACCACTACTACACTACTCCCACCCTTACACTACCCTAAACCCTAAAACACTACTACGCTACCCCCACTACTCCCACCCCTACACTACCCTAAACACTAAAACACTACTACGCTACCCACACTAGTCCCACCCTTACACTATCCTAAACCATAAAACACTACTACGCTACCCACACTAGTCCCGCCCTTACACTACCCTAAACCATAAAACACTACTACGTTACCCACACTACTCCCACCCCTACACTACCCTAAACCCTAAAACACTACTACGCTACCCACACTACTCCCACCCCAACACTACCCTAAACCCTAAAACACTACTACGCTACCCACACTACTCCCACCTGTACACTACCCTAAACCCTAAAACACTACTACGCTACCCACACTACTCCCACCCCTAGACTACCCTAAACCCTAAAACACTACTACGTTACCCACACTACTCCCACCCTTACACTACCCTAAACCCTAAAACACTACTATGCTACCCACACTACTCCTACCCTTACACTACCCTAAACCCTAAAACACTACTATACCACAACACTACCCACACTACTCCCACCCCTACACTACCCTAAACGCTAAAACACTACTATGCTACCCACACTACTCCCACCCCTACACCACCCTAAAACACTACTACACTACCCACACTACTCCCACCCCTACACTACCCTAAAACACTACTACACTACTATACCACAACACTACCCACACTACTCCCACCCCTACACTACCCTAAACCCTAAAATACTACTACGCTACCCACACTACTCTCACCCCTACACTACCATAAACCCTAAAACACTACTACGCTACCCACACTACTCCCACCCCTACACTACCCTAAAACACTACTACACTACTACGCTACCCACACTACTCCTACCCTTACACTACCCTAAACCCTAAAACACTACTACACTACAACACTACCGACACTACTCCCACCCCTACACTACTCCCACCCTTACACTACCCTAAACCCTAAAACACTACTACACCACAACACTACCCACACTACTCCCACCCCTACACTACTCCCACCCCTACACTACCCTAAACCCTAAAACACTACTACACTACCCACACTACTCCCACCCCCACACTACCCTAAACCCTAAAACACTACTACGCTACCCACACTACTCCCACCCCTACACTACCCTAAACCCTAAAACACTACTACACTGCCCACACTACTCCCACCCCTACACTACCCTAAACCCTAAAACACTACTACGCTACCCACAATACTCCTACCCCTACACTACCCTAAACCCTAAAACACTACTACGCTACCCACACTACTCCCACCCCTACACTACCCTAAACCCTAAAACACTACTACGCTACCCACACTACTCCCACCCCTACACTACCCTAAACCCTAAAACACTACTACGCTACCCACACTACTCCCACCCCTACACTACCCTAAACCCTAAAACACTACTACGCTACCCACACTACTCCTATTCTTACACTACCCTAAACCCTAAAACACTACTACACTACACACTACTCCCACCCCTACACTACCCTAAAACCTAATACACTACTACGCTACCCACACTACTCCCACCCTTACACTACCCTAAACCCTAAAACACTACTATGCTACCCACACTACTCCCACCCCTACACTACCCTAAACCCTAAAACACTACTACGCTACCCACACTACTCCCACCCCTACACTACCCTAAACCCTAAAACACTACTACGCTACCCACACTACTCCCACCCCTACACTACCCTAAACCCTAAAACACTACTAGGCTACCCACACTACTCCCACCCCACACTACCCTAAACCCTAAAACACTACTACGCTACCCACACTACTCCCATCCCTACACTACCCTAAACCCTAATATGCTACAATAAACAAACACTACAACACGACACTACCCTAAAACCTAAATCACTACACTACATAAACACTACACTACCTTCCCCAATACACTACACTAAACAAAATCGACAACACCACAACACACACTAAAACGTTTTTAAAAAACACACACACAACACAAACATTACCACACTACTTTTAAACTATCCTAACCCCTACAAAGGTAACCCCTACCCCATGCACAAACCCCCTTACCTCTCTCCTATCCAGCGTCGCCGTCGGATCCTGCTTCCTCCTTCCTGCTTGCTTCACGTCGTTGTGAGGAAACAGCCTAAGTTTCCTCACAACAACTTGAATAGCCGCCCCCAACGCCATTATACATTACATCGCATGCGTTGTAAAAGCGCATGCGATGTAATGGTATGCGTGGTTTTACCACGCGTTGTACCATCGCATCCATTGTAACGCATGCGATGTAAAAGCAACGCATTGTAAAACCTGCGTTGTAATGGCTGTTCCCATTGATGGATGTATGTCATTACATCGCATACTAATACCATACATGCCATTACAACGCGGGTATTAGTACGCAATGTCAATGACATCGCATGCCATAACATTGCATACTTTTACCACGCATGCCATTACAACGCAAAGGCATGCGTGGTAAAGCTATACTTGTGGTAAAAGTATGCAAGGTAAGTAACATCCCTATCCCTACACCTACACAACAGAATACTCCCACCCCTACACTGCCCCAACCCAAAAACACTGCCACACTACTACACTACCCACACTACTACCACCCTTACACTACCATAAACCACTACTACACTACTCCCACCCTTACACTACCCTAAACCCTAAAACACTACTACGCTACCCCCACTACTCCCACCCCTACACTACCCTAAACACTAAAACACTACTACGCTACCCACACTAGTCCCACCCTTACACTATCCTAAACCATAAAACACTACTACGCTACCCACACTAGTCCCGCCCTTACACTACCCTAAACCATAAAACACTACTACGTTACCCACACTACTCCCACCCCTACACTACCCTAAACCCTAAAACACTACTACGCTACCCACACTACTCCCACCCCAACACTACCCTAAACCCTAAAACACTACTACGCTACCCACACTACTCCCACCTGTACACTACCCTAAACCCTAAAACACTACTACGCTACCCACACTACTCCCACCCCTAGACTACCCTAAACCCTAAAACACTACTACGTTACCCACACTACTCCCACCCTTACACTACCCTAAACCCTAAAACACTACTATGCTACCCACACTACTCCTACCCTTACACTACCCTAAACCCTAAAACACTACTATACCACAACACTACCCACACTACTCCCACCCCTACACTACCCTAAACGCTAAAACACTACTATGCTACCCACACTACTCCCACCCCTACACCACCCTAAAACACTACTACACTACCCACACTACTCCCACCCCTACACTACCCTAAAACACTACTACACTACTATACCACAACACTACCCACACTACTCCCACCCCTACACTACCCTAAACCCTAAAATACTACTACGCTACCCACACTACTCTCACCCCTACACTACCATAAACCCTAAAACACTACTACGCTACCCACACTACTCCCACCCCTACACTACCCTAAAACACTACTACACTACTACGCTACCCACACTACTCCTACCCTTACACTACCCTAAACCCTAAAACACTACTACACTACAACACTACCGACACTACTCCCACCCCTACACTACTCCCACCCTTACACTACCCTAAACCCTAAAACACTACTACACCACAACACTACCCACACTACTCCCACCCCTACACTACTCCCACCCCTACACTACCCTAAACCCTAAAACACTACTACACTACCCACACTACTCCCACCCCCACACTACCCTAAACCCTAAAACACTACTACGCTACCCACACTACTCCCACCCCTACACTACCCTAAACCCTAAAACACTACTACACTGCCCACACTACTCCCACCCCTACACTACCCTAAACCCTAAAACACTACTACGCTACCCACAATACTCCTACCCCTACACTACCCTAAACCCTAAAACACTACTACGCTACCCACACTACTCCCACCCCTACACTACCCTAAACCCTAAAACACTACTACGCTACCCACACTACTCCCACCCCTACACTACCCTAAACCCTAAAACACTACTACGCTACCCACACTACTCCCACCCCTACACTACCCTAAACCCTAAAACACTACTACGCTACCCACACTACTCCTATTCTTACACTACCCTAAACCCTAAAACACTACTACACTACACACTACTCCCACCCCTACACTACCCTAAAACCTAATACACTACTACGCTACCCACACTACTCCCACCCTTACACTACCCTAAACCCTAAAACACTACTTTGCTACCCACACTACTCCCACCCCTACACTACCCTAAACCCTAAAACACTACTACGCTACCTACACTACTCCCACCCCTACACTACCCTAGAACCTAAAGCACTACTACGGTGCCCACACTACTCCCACCCCACTCCCACCCCTACACTACCCTAAATCGCAAACACTACTTAACTACCCACACTACTCCCACCCCTACACTACCCTAAACCCTAATACGCTACAATAAAGAAACACTACAACACTACACTACCCTAAAACCTAAATCACTACACTACTCTCCCCAAAACACTACACTAAACAAACATGACAACATCACAACACACACTAAAACATTTTTTTAAAACACACACACAACATAAACATTACCACACTACTTTTAAACTACCCTAAACCCTACAAAAGTAACTCCCACCCCATGCACAAACCCCCTTACCACTCTCCTATCCAGGGTCGCCGTCGCATCGTGCTTCCTCCTTCCTGCTTGCTTCACGTGGTTGTGAGGAAATAGCCTAAGTTTCCTCACAACGACGTGAATAGCCAACCCCGCCATCGCCGCCGCCATTACACGGCATGTGTTGTAAAAGCGCATGTGATGTGATGGTATGCGTGGTTTTACCACGCGTTGTAACATCGCATGCCTTGTAACGCATGCGATGTAAAAGAAACGTGTGGTAAAACCCGCATTGTAATGGCTGTTCCCCTTTTAAATCTTCATCTGTGAGGTAAATGTCGTCAATGTATGACAAAGCATCTGGGTCAGTTGCTGTTACACGGGAAGCAAACAGTCCTGGACTGTCCTTATATGAGTCAACAAATTTTCTTTGGGACCCCAAAGTGGTAAAGACCGCCCAATCTCTGATTTCAGGCGCTATATTTTCATTGAAAAAAAAATGGAAATGTTCAATGTAGTTTTGAATTTTTTTTAAGTTGTTCATCAAAGCTGTGCTATGTGAATTTTGTATTTCAGGTGTGTGTTTTTGACTGTTCATATGTCTATAGTCAAATAATAAACAAAAGGAATGATTGGGTTTGGCAACAGGAAATAGAGGATTATTCATTGCATTGAAGATATACAATACTCAATCATGCCTTGATATTTTAATTGTGTTAGAATATCCCTAACATGTTGTCCAGCTTCATGCTTAATAGGGCTGGTCCTCACGGGTATAATATTAGGTGAGTCCTTATCCCAGCCTGCTTGGTTGCAATATAACACAGGGGCTTGTGCAAGAGCGCATTCTGTAGCATACACTTCTTTAACTTTCACAGGAACAAGAATTAAGATGGATGGTAATATTACCTCTTCCCCTTGTGGAACTTTTCTAACAAACTCAGGCAGCCCATCTACCTCAGCCAACAAAATGTCATAAGCCTTTGACAAATTCTGCCAGAATATTACTTTAATAGAGAATGTTATGCTGCCCTTGATTCGTATGTCCAATTCATAAAGTCTGTCTGGAGGGCTCAGCCGTTTGTCTGGTTTTTCAACTTGAATATAATCATTAGTCAGTATCTCCACCAGAAACTCTTGAAGAGTCTGGCAAACAATTGTGACCTCTGCAGTTGCGACTGGTGACATTTGAAAGTGGTGGGGTGTAAAACAAGTGTCTTACAGCACTGTAGAGAGCGAGCATAACGAGCGAGTCCGCATCACCTACGGGAGGTTTGGGGGGGTTCTCCCCCCAAGAAAATGTTGAAAAAAAGAGTGGGCAAATGGTGCATTTTCAAGCAAATTTGAGAAAGCAGGAAGGTTAATAAATCAATTGTGAATCTGTTCTAACAAAGACAGTGACTGGCAAAACTGTCCATCGCTTGTTCAGCTGACATCCTTGGCACGCAAAAAGAAACCAATATACTATTGGGTGTAAGGTTAGGTTTGTGCCTGAAACAAGAATATAATCATGCACACATTGACACATGCCCCAGTGATTTATGGCACAAAAAGGGCGGGTGCACGCACTTCCAACCCCTTCAACCATGCACAACGTCCACACAATTCTCCAAGCAGCGCTTATACTCATTTCCTTTCACAATAAAAGGGATCCTTTGAAGCACCCAACAGCCCTCCCTAATTTCAATTACCGAAGAAATGATGAAAGTATCAATGTGAAGGGTATTGCAACGCGGCTCTGCAGCATAGACTGCTTTTGACCCGTATGGGGGTAGGCTTGCCATATTCACTCAAATCATTTCAAAAAGCACAACACAATTTTATTTTCACTTAAACAGGACTTTCCCACATAATAGAGCACTCTGGAATTACACCTCTGCAACATCATTTTACAATTCAGTGCCAAATGAAGAAAACATTAAAAAAAATATTGAATAGAACCGTGGAAAATAATATATATTACAGACACTCGAAGAAACAGCAACCGGTTCAATTTGTACTCAATCAAACTTAACCCAATAATAAGGGAGATGCAAAATAATAGACAAATTGTGGGCTGCAGAATCAAAATATCTCAATTGTAATCCCAGCAACCCACTCATGACAAGTTTGTGACCCTGGGCCCGTTCTCTGTGGTCTAGTATTGAGATATGGAAACAATGGGAGCGCTTAGAGAAAATACATTTTCCATAAATGAACAACCCTGCAGTTTGACAACAATAGATCAACCAAAGAGACAATGCCATCTCAACGCATAACAGAGCACGGCTGACAGCTACCAAGGCGAGGACACAAAGAAACACAAAACATACACCGCATCAAGACTTTTAATTACAATGTACATTCCCAACGTGCCTTATTTGCCAGAAACGTACCAGAAGAAAAGATAGACTGTATCTTTAAAGGGTGCAGTGTCATTTATGTAGCACTTTAAAGCCCATTTCTAAGCTCCTCTCATCTTTGACAGAATAGGGAACCAGCGAGATTTGTAAAAGATCACATAGTGTGGTCAAGTCACTGGGCTGGTATTTTGGAACAGGGTTACTTTTTTGCGGAGGAAGGATTTTGTGAATGTTCAGTGGGTAAGGTGTGATGATGGAGTAGGTTAGCTTGTGCCCTCTAAGAGTTTTTCAGCCGTTAAGATAGCCTATGGCTTGAACAACTGCTGCTGAGAGCAGTGTGTGACCTGCAGGTCCCTGGTTGAAGCCTCGGCATGGTACACTAAGCCATTCATCCTTCAGAGATAGATAAAACTGAATATCAGTTTTGACAGGGTGCTAATAATAAGTGTGTGATACAGAAATGCCTCTAAACAGAACGTACAATTCCAGAACACAGAAGGGCTGTGTGTAAGGTACTTTGGCTATAAGTGTACACCAGTAACCCACACTTGTTATTCTTAAAGGCTGCTTGCAGAATGTGCGTGGCTCATGGCATGTCAGTACAGACCCAGAGAGGAGCACGGGTCTCAGTCTGCTCGGTGTCAGGCTGAGAAATGCGCTGGAATCCGGTTTGTGCAGAGTGCGTGAATCTGATAATTGCTTCCAGTCCCTCTAGGGACAGAAGACCGGTGTTGTGGTATCAAGGGGAGGCGGCAGGAGCTATAGAAGAGAGGATGCAGCTACTGGTATCTGCAACCAAGAATACAAATGTCACTGCTGGATTTAACAAATTAACTCTGTCAACCGGTGCCAAGCAACTGAATGTTAGACAGCCCAGCTTAAAATAAATCCACCAAAAGGCCCTGTTCGCTGACATGACACAGTACTGGGTGTCTGCACGTATTTCCAAGGGAGGAGGCAAACTACAGTTTAGAGCTGACTGACACAACTGTGAAAGGTCACTCGTGTTAAATAACGCCCATCAGTGCAATGGTGGTTTACATGCCTTTACGTGGACTGTATGTCCGAAGATCATACAGTCCATGCACAACCGCACTGTTTACTGCCTCTTGGTGGGCAGGCAAAGATGAGTGCAGTGCTGTGGGAAAGTACGGTAATATTCATACGTAGACTTATCAAAACAAGATATTTTAAACCTGCTATTTGCATAATTCGTATTGATAAACTGAATTTTAATCGCATTTCTACCATTTTACCCTAATTGAATTTTAATTGCATTTCTAAAAAGGCGGTAAGAGAGGAGGGGGGATAGCAATTTTATATAAAGATCACCTCACCTGTGTTCCTACTAAAGTCACTCAAGCAGGCACACATGAGATTCTAGCTTCTGCAGGTGACTGTAAACTATTTGGAGGGACGGTCATTTACAACCCGCCAGGCTACCATCCTGGCCTAAGTACTAACATGCTAACACAACTTCTCCCCCTCTGCTTAAAACAAAATCAGCTTTTAGTTATAGGGGATTTTAATCTTCATTACGAAAAACTCACAAATCCGGGCGTTAAACACTTGGATGACGATATGGCTATACTGCAACTAACCCAGAGGATTACTAAACCAACTCATGTGGCCGGCCACACCTTAGATTCATTGTTCTCCAACACAGAAACCATGAACATTCAAGAGATTAAACCCCTATCCTGGATGGATCACTTCCTAATCACCTTTTCTTTCAGCCTACCCAACAATTTATCGAATGCTGAAACAATTTATCAGTCAAGGACTAGGGCCTGGAATCAAATCACTGAGGAATCATTTAGTGCCTCCTTTCCCCATGACTCTAGCTTATTTTATCAGAATTCTACACACAGTAGCTGCACAGCTACAACAAGATATCGAAAAAACATTTGATCAGTGTGCTACCAAACTTATTCGTAAATTGGCTAATAAAACCCAATCAGAAAAGTGGTATACATTGAAATTAAAACTTATGAAAAGGAAGTGCAGAATCGAGGAACACAAATGGAGACTCTCAAAAACTAGCATAGACAGACATAGTTATCTAGCTGAACAAAAAATGTATCATGGTGCCCTGAAGGATGCTAAAACAAAGTATTGCATAAAAAGGATTTAAGAAAATGGTAGTTCATCTAAAGAACTCTACAAAGTAATTCAGGAACTTTGGAAGCCTACCTCGCTGTCTCAATCTACGGCAACCAAGTCTGAGAATTGCGAGCTACTCTACAACTTTTTTATAGATAAGGTGAAAAAAATGTATGCAACCTTTAATATTCCCAACGATGATGACAATATGGTCTAGGAAAAGTTAGCACCTCATCCTGCAGCCCATGCTCATCTCCACGGTCTGACGCCTTTCTCAAAAGAAAGACTGGCTAAAGCCATGACAGAGGTTAAGGCAGGAACTCCCCTAGACCCGTGCCCGCATTCATATTTTCCCATCTGGTGTCAGTATTATGCCCCCAGGTCACCAAAGCCCTCAACTAATCCCTAGAGCTTGTGTCTTTTCCAGATATATGGAAGAAAACAGTGGTTTTTCTCCTACTAAAGAAACCAGGTCTTGAAATGTATGACCCAGCCAACTATAGGCCAACCTCTCAACTACCATACTTGTCTAAACCTTTGGAGAGATTGGTCAAGAGACAACTTACCACTTTTATTGAAACCAATAATTTACTAGATCCTTCACAAACTAGATTTAGGGCCAACAACAGCACCGAGTCCACCCTGCTTGCTGCGTCAGATATCAGGTCACTGGTTGATCAAGGCAGATCTGTAGCACTGATCCTTTTGGACCTCACTGCGGCTTTCAACACTGTATCCCACAATAAACTATTACAAATCCTTCATGAAAAAGGGCTTTGTTCAAAAGCCCTAGCATGGTTTGCGTCTTTCTTTAAAAATCGAACCCAGATAATCCAAATGGGTTCCTACTCCTCCACTGCAAAAAGAATTGATTACGGAGCTCCACAGGGAGCCACCTTGAGACCCACTCTCTTTAATATATAGGTCTATTCCCTGGCAGACATCAGTAGGGAATGGGGATTCGATATATGCTCATATGCTGATGATACACAATTGGTGATTCCCCTGTTTGATAGGCTGACAAACGTTGACATCAAAAGAAATCTCATCCCCTGCCTTACAGAAATAGCAGGTTGGATGTCTGGACATTGCTTAACTCTAATTGCCGGAAAATCAGAGATCTTGCTTTTCAGGGGCGCACATGCAACCTTGGATAGTAATTGGTGGCCCCAAACGTTGGGCACTGACCCTTAACCAAGGCAGGCTGCTAAGAACTTGGGCTTCATCTTTGATGATGCCCTATCCATGTAGAATCAAGTACGCTCATTGTGCGGGAAAGGCTTTGCTACATTAAAACTTTTTAGAAGACTTTTTCCCTGGATCCCTCTAAAGTGTAGGAAAAGAGTGACAGTCACTTCTTGTAAGCAGGCTGGACTACGGCAATGCAATGTATGTGGGCATGGTCGACTATTATTTCACCAGACTCCAATGGGTCCAAAACGCTGCTGCTAAACTGATCTGTAACAAAAGTAGATACAGGCCAGCGTCCTTCTGCATGAAGGAGTTACACTGGCTACCAGTACGCCAAAGAGCCAGCTTTGAGCTCATGTGCTACGTACATAGAACTTTACATAAGACTAGCCCACAAATCCTACAAGGCATTTTAGATTTTCATGTACCCTCGTGTAATATGAGAACTTACCATCAGGCCTTGGCAACAGTCAAATGTACGACTACAGTCAGGATGGGTGACCAATCTTTTTAAAAATCAGCAGCAGTCCTCTGGAGTAAACTCCCACTTGAACTACGCCTGACGGAAGACTAATTAATATTCAGGAAAAAGCTAAAAACCTTATTGTTCCCTAGATACTGACCTACCAAATAGAACTCTTACAATTGCCTGCACCGCACTCTGCTCAGTCTTAGCGCCGTGATGTCCCTTGGGATGAAAGTTGCACTTTACAAATACCTATAAATACAAATACACATCTGGTGGAAACGATGGTCCCATGTGTTTGGATTATTATAAAACGTACAGAGCTCCCAACGTTGCCCTGTTTTTAAATCGCCCGTTTATACCATGGTTTATGGAGGGTCGGTTGGCTTCCGGATAAGGTGCCTACTTAGGAATTTAAGAAAGACAATAAGAGATGTTGAAGAAGGGAGACGCACGATCTGGGCGAAGAGACACATGAGAAAGATAGAGTTCAGAGAGTGTCAGGGCAAGAAGGGAGAAGCACGCTTTGGGAAAAGTGCGCGGAGAGAGAATCAGAGAGGGAAGTGAAGAGAGACGTGTACTCTGGGAGAAGAGATGGGATTAGAGAGAGTTTAGCAGAGACAAGAGCGAGAGAGAGTGCAGCAGAGGGACAAATGAAAGTGAGCAGGGAATGGTGTATTTTGGGAGAAGAGAGTGTGGGCAGAAGGAGTCACCGGGGAAGAGAAGAGACAGAGGACTAAGAGAGAGAATCAGAGGGAAACGGAAAAGAGAGAGACATGTTTTCAAGATAAGAGACAGGGTGCAGAGACGATCAGAGGGGAAAGGAAAGAGGGAAAACTGTGTTCTGGAATGAAATACATGTATGTTTCCGTATGTGTATGCATGGCTATATGCAGGCATCTATCTTTAGGTGCACACTGTGGGATATATACCTATAAGTGTGTGTACAACGGAGTCCAGTGCACTGAAGTCCACTGATGCAGAGCGCAGTGCTCGATACTTCCCACCACTGAGAACACTGGAGCAGTTGCGGCCGGCAAGGCGGGCAGGGGGGCATAGGTTTCACGCGCGTGTGGGAGGAGCAGGACAGCAATCAAAATAAAGTTTAAAACTTACCTTCCTCCGGGTCATATGCCACCGCCTCAGCTCCTGCTGCTCCCGGCCTGGCCCGCATTTAACCTAGGAAGCCTCCCTCCTGCTCCCCTAAGCCAATCACAACATTGCAATGGCAGCGTTCCAATTGGTACGGTATAGCAGAGAGCGCCCCAGCAAGGCGCCTGTCGACCAAGGAGCCATTTTTTCTGTGTAGGCTGCATGCAACCTACATAGAGAAAAAGAGAGTGCGCGCCATTGTGCATGACTGGTTTGGTCAACCCTGGGGCCGAACAAACAGTCAGCACCAAAGAGAGTGGGCTAGCCACGCCTCCCCTGCACTCGAGCAGGAACGCCCACCTGCCTGCCCCCAACCTGGCACTCCAGACACTTCGACTTTCTCCCCGTGCAAGAAGCAGAAACATGAAATGGTAGTTTTACCATTTAATGTTTCTGCTTCTCTCACTGCGAGAAAGCAGTGGCGCGACGCCCCCACGCCCCAATGGAGGAGCCACCTCTGCTGTGCTGTCGATCAGTGTTTTTACCCACGTCTTGTTCAGGAGAAGCATCCGGAGTACTTGCTGTATATTTAGCAGAAAGACCTGCCACGTTCTTCTTTTTAAAGTGTTGTTTTTGCTGTGGAAGTTTCTCTTCCTTTTTTAGGATAATGTCAGAGGAGCAGTGTGAATCCCTTTTCTGTTTCACATACTCCTTCTGTCTTTGTTTGCATCGTCCCCTTCTCTAAAGAGTCATGAAATGAAAGTTTCAGAATACTGACACCTATCATGCTGTTTTAATGTATCACAGTTAGGTAAATTGTAGCATTTTTTGGTGGACTACAGGTGGGGAGATCAACCCGGTGTTTTAAGTTTCTCTTTTTCAGTGTTTTTATCATAGAATCTTTTTTTAGAATACTCCGGTGTCTACTTGGTGGTTTCTGAATCAGATTTAGTTTTAAGTTGTGACTTACCAGGCCTGGTTCCCAACTTATCACAACCTATAGAAGCATAGGTCTCAAAAATAATTTTCGGCAGCTCGCATTCCCGATTTGCGTCCGGAATAGTTACAAACCGCTGGCGTATTCCCAACACTCCCTTTTAATATTACTTAAAATCATTGAAGAAACGGTCACAAAGATGCCAATTAATTTTATCTCCAAGTCCAGTGGGAGGGTGCCCTGTATTCATTCTGAATTTGTATTAGGCAAAACAACAATTGATGGAGTGCAGTGTGTTAAGGTATATATGACAGCAAAAACAGCACCCATGTTGCACAATCTTCTATTGATGGATACATCCTAATTGCAAGACTCAGTAAGATCTTGAGGTCACGTATGGGGAAACACTGCTTCAAGGAGTTTTTGTTTTTTGCGCTATCCAAAACTAAATTTTATTCGGTTTAGTGTGTACTTTAAACAAAATAGCATCAATTGTAACTGGACTAATGTCAGGCACAGCTAACTTTGGCTGTCCAGCCTAAACAGCCCTTGCTGAGGAAGTGGTTATCATAGACATAACATACTGCATTAGAAATCAATAAAGTCCGGTGATTATATAACGCACGCACTTCACCTATATTCAGTACTGCTGTTTTTGTAAATGGTGTGTAGGCGGCTAAAGCTGAACAGGTTGCCCAGTCATTACTGAGAGGACCCAGTCTTTAATTTTTTGTGGAAGGGAGCCTTGGAACCAATGTAGATGCTCCTTGTATGTTCATAGTATTTCTAAATATTAATTAGGTCTATGTGTAGGAGGTGCTTCTGCTTCAGTTTATGTATGAAAAGTTAGCGTGTTAGCATAGACTTCAGGGAAGCTCACCAAGGAATAGTAAACTTCACATTTATAGGCTTTGTTTGACTCGACACAGTTTGCGAGGTCACCTATGAGAATAAAAAGCCCACTTAAAGTTTAGTGAGTGGTTTCTGTCTGTTTACAATTGACAGGGATATTTATTTCTAGCACATTCATTTTTAATTAATGGAATTCAGAGAAGGTAAACACTACAGTGGGGTGATCCTTTTTAAAGGTTCAAGCTTGAACAACCTACAGAAAAAAACAGGTGCTTCCTATTTAGCTGAGGAGGATGAGCCTTTTTCACCACAGATGTCTACGTTTGGAGGTGAAAAGGAGTGTTGGGCAAATACGAGAAAACAACTCAGGAGATCCATTAAATAAGTATCTGACCTAAAATGTTGGTGGCGTCATGTTATACGGTTCCTACAAATATAGCAGGACTGTATTAGACCAAACCAAACTTTAAAATAGTCAGTCCATATATATATATAGTGAATGATGGTAGGTTTGAGCTAATTCACAGTACCACTTCTAACCCATAAACCAGCCAGGGTAACAGAAGTTTGTTGGCAACCTCAAACATGAAACTGATTCCCAGGGATTCCATGGAAACAGAGCTTACCCTTTCATTTGTCACTCTTGCATGCTCATGGTAAGCAGAAGAAAGACCTAAAAATGCATTTTCAATAATTTATTGAAATGATCGTATTCTTGCATAAAAAGAGTGAGGTGTGACTAGTAGAAAGAGCATATACGTTAATGTAATCAGCATTTCAGAATGGTAAACAGTATGAAACCCCAACCATGTTATTTGTTGCTAATGTTTGCCTACTCCTATCTGTATGTGCACTAGCCTAAAGAGAGCACAGTGATAGAATCACTCTGCCAGATCAGTTGGGATAGCCTAACCCCCATATCTTGGCCTTAGGTGCCAGGGAGCCAGTTGTAGAACACAGGTTATCTTCCTTAGCAGGATGGAGGTCAGTCAACAAGGATGGAGGTCAGTCAACAAGGATGGAGGTCAGTCAACAAGGATGGAGGTCAGTTAGCATGGCAGCATCTCAGTCGCACTCTGCAGTAGCTCCATGATAATTCCCAGAATGGAAATGCTCCTCTTACTGAGCCTCAGCATGGTAGAACAATTTACTTACCTTTAGTAACGCCTTATATGGTTGAGACTTATCTAGACGCAGATTCCTTCTCTTCAAATTTTCCCCAGGCACCAGACTGAATTTGGTCATTTTTCATGAGCAGTAAACCCTACCTGCTGGTAGGTGGCGTCGTTCGGATTCATGCGTCATCAACCGCACCGGAAGTGACGAATGTGGTGTCTATATAGGCGCTACCCAGGCGCACTGACATCAGTTACTTTTTTGCAATTTCCACGTCAGAAGCACAGAGCCATGAAGTACTGGTGTGGAAAACTAGGGCCCTGAAAGGGGAAAGCGCTGTCCCTAGAAATTCGTTCAAAGAGCGTGGAGGATGGATGGGTGAGTGGGGGGGTTAGAAATCAGCAGCTAGAGTCTCTACCAGAAAAGGCATTATCAAAGGTAACTTGTTCTTCCGTGCTGAGGCTCAGTGAGAGGATCATTTCTATACTGCCACAGATTTCTTACCTTAGATTAGATACCCAAGGTGGCCCTGTGGTCCAATTTCACACAAGGAAGTCATGGAGGACAAAACAAGCAAAATGCAAACCTCTATGGCCCGACTGTCCAGACAGTATTGTTTGGTAAACGTGTGCAAAGAAGCCCGCTATGCTGCCTGGCAATTGTCCAGGACCGGAACTCTGTGAAATAATGCAGTGGCTGTAGCTTTAGAACTGGTGGAATGAGCATGCAAACCTTCAGGGGTTACTTCTTAGTCAATGCATAGTAGATTTTAATGCAGAGAACGATCCATCTGGAGATGGATCACTTCTGCACAGCCTTGCCCTTCTTCGCTCCAACATATCCCACAAAGAGTTGAAGAGCTGATCGTCCACCCTGAACTCTCGTGTGCTGTCAAGGTAGAATGAAAATGCTCTTTTTGGGTCCAGATGGTGAAGTTGCTCCTCTTCCTTGGAGGGATGAGGCAGAGGGTAAAAAGTAGGCAGAGTGAGGGATTGCTTATGTGAAATGTAGTGATCACTTTTGGAAAAAAGGTAGCTCTCGTATGAAGCACCAGTTTGTCTGAGTAGATGTTAAGATAAGTAGGCTTGGATGACAAGGCGTAAAGCTCACTGACCCTCTGGGCAGGTGTTATTGTCACGAGGAAGACACTCCTGATGGTAAGGAGCCTGAGAGGACAGTTATGCAAGGGCTCAAACGGAGCCCAAATCACGACCAAATTAATAGCCCACCACTGGCATAACAAAAGTAGTGGGAGGAAACATATGTTGCAAACCCTTCAAAAAGCTATGTAGAAATAGGGGATTGGAAAAGGGAAGTTGGTCAGGCACCCGAAGAAAAGCAGGGACTGCAGAAACATGTCCCTTAACAGTACCCAGAGCAGAGCCCTGCTGGGCAAGGGAAAAAAATTAACAGGAGAACCTGAGAAAGATGGGCAGAAAGGGGATCAATGTGTCTTTCTGCACCCCTTGCCACACATTTTGCCCAATAGCAGGCATACCCCATCTTGGTAGAAGGTCAGTTGGCTGCCAAGAAAACCTTATAGACTTCAGGAGAAAGGTCGAACAGCTGTTCAACTATCGCCGCTCAATATCCATGCTAGAAAGCGGTGTGCTGACTGGTTTGAGTGGAGAATCCCTCCTCTGCTGTTGCGATAGAAGATCCTCCTGAAGGGGCAGCCTAATTGGAGGATTGATGGCCATACTCAACAGCTCAGGATACCAGACTGTGCCCAACCAGAGCCACAACAATTACTTGGGCCCAGCTGTTTTTGATCTTCTTGAGAACTCTGGACAGGAGTGGTATGGACAGAACAGCATTCAGGAGGCCTGAGCTTCACTCGAGATGATAAGCATCTCAGAGTGAGCAATGCCTTGGAAACTCGAGCAAGTAAAATTTCCAACATTGAGCGTTCTCATCGGTAGCAAACAGTTAAAACCAAGGCTCTCCCAACTGCTGAGAGACCTTGTACCACCTCCGGATGGAGATGCCATTGGTGAGCCGCTTGGCATCTTCAGCTGAGTTTGTCCGCTCCAGCGTTCAGAGAACCCACCAGATGTTGAACCATCAGGGAAATGCCCTGCTGTTCTAGCCATGTCAAGAAATTCAGGGCCTCTTGGCAAAGGGTCTACTGTCCCCATCCTGTCCTGCTTGTTGCAGTACACCATTGCAGTGGTGTTGTGCGTGAACACTTGCAACAGCCTTTCCTGGATGGAGTGTAGAAAAGCTTTCAATGCCAATCAAATTTCTCAGAGCTCTAACAGGTTGATGTGGAGTCCAGAATTATACCGGAGACCAGAGTGGTCTGATCTCCACCGTTTCCAAATAGCCGCCGCATCCCAGGAGTGATGCATCTGTCACTACTGTCAGATCTGGTTGGGGAAGGGAGAAGTATCTGCCACAGACCCAAATGCAGTTTGTAAGCCGCCACTGAAGGTCCTATGCAGTTCCCTCCGAGATCTGGAGCTTGCCGGAGAAATTCCCCATATGCTGCGGCCACTGAAACTTCAGGTGCCACTGCAGAGCCCACATATGCTACCAAGTATGTGCAACCAGGAGGATGCAGAAGTCCATGAGGCCCAACAGCCTCGGAGTCAGTCTCACTGAGATCCAGAACAGTGGCTGAGACACCGGTATCATAGCTTGAGTATCCTGGACTCGCCGTTCAGGAAGATAGACCCAAAACTGCACTGTATCCACAACAGCTCAGATGAAAGCCAGCGTCTGAGAGGTCAGGTGTGCCTTCAGCATGTTGGTACTGAACCCCAGGTAGTTTGCCGTAGTCTGGAAGTGGGAGGCGGCAGCCTGGAAGAGCCTTCCTTCAGGAACTAATAGTCAAAATAGGGAAAGACAAGCACCCTTGATATCCACAGATGAGCTGCAACCACTGGCATTACCTTGATGACCACCCAAAGGGCACTGGTGAGGCCAAAAGGGAGCATAGCGAACTGAAAATGCTTGTTGCCCACCGCAAACTGCAGGTAACGCCTGTGAGTAGGCAGGACAGGAATGTGGAAGTATGTGTCCTGCAAGTCCAACAACACCATACAGTCTCCAGGGATGAGGGCAGGCAGGACCTGAGTAAGAAAGAGAGTCTGGAATTTCTTCTTTTTGAGAAAGAAATTGAGAGAGCGCAGGTTGATGATAGGACAAAGGCCTCCGTTCATCTAGGGCACCAGAAAATAGTGGGAATAGCAACCACAACCTACTTCTGACATCTACTCTCTATGGCTCCCTTTGCCCAAAAGAGACTTCACTCCCTGGCAGAGAAGTGACAGGTGGTCCTCTGTCGGCTTGTCATAAGTAGGTGGCATGGAGGGGTGGTAGTCTCGAAGGGGAAGGAGTAGCCCCTTCAGACAATCTGCAAAACCCCCTGGTCAGATGTTATGGACTGCCAGCAGGGCAGGAGATGGTGATGGTGAATCCTGCTGCCCACTGTGTGCTCATGATGGCTAATGGACAGACTAGGACAGTTTGGAGACTGCGGATGTTGGGGGGGTTGGAAACCGATCAGACTGATGGCCACCGAACCCATGGGCCAGTATGAATCCCAGCCACGCAGAGGCTAGAAAGCTTGTGCACGGCAGAGGCTGGGTGGGTAAGGACATGGCTGTACGCCCCTTTCATGGCCAAGAAAGGCAGATTGAGGATAATGAGGGGTCAAAGAAAGACCCAAGGACCTGGCCGAAGCCCTGCTGTCATTAAAGCATTCCAGCCCTGTTTTTGCCTGGTCTCTGAAGAGACAGGAGCCATCAAAGGACATCATGAGGAAGAACTTGACATCCTTAGAAAAGCCAGTAGTCCTCAACCAGGAGTGATGTCGCATGGCTACTGTCAACGAAACTGGTCTACCTAGTGAGTCGGTGGTCTTTAGTCCACAGGTAATGGTGAACTTAGCTGCATCCCTCCCATTGGCAACAGCCTAGGAGAGCACAGCCCGGGACTCCACCGGGACCGTTGGCTGCACCTGCATAACCATAGGCAACAGGGCAAGGGAACAGCAGCCCAAAAGGCACTGTGTTCAGACCACAGTGCCAGGCTGGCAGAAGTAAAAACCTTCTTACTAAAACTGTTCAGCCTTTTGAATTCCTGTCCGTGGGGTGCGGTAGGGAATGCGCCAGGATCTACATGGAATATTGAGGATTGTACCACTAAGCTCTCCAGGGTAGGGAGTTGGGTGAGAAAGTTCGGGTTTCCTAAAGTGGGCAGTGGGCAACTGTCCTATTCACAGGAGCCACTGTGCTGGGTCACGCCCCAAGTAGGATATATGTGAGGGCTTCGTTGAACGGTTGCAGCAGCTCAGTCAAGACACTCATCTTGACTGCCACTATGGTGAGACTCCGGTCAAGGACCTCAGCCACCCTTTGCACCACCATAGCGAAGGACGCTCCCTTTTCCGTAGCCACTGTCGGGGGGGAGCATGCCAACTTCTAGAGAAACACACAGTCTACTGGCTTCACTTTGTTCCTCACACCAGTCCATATTTCCTTCTTCATAAGGCTGGTATTCCCCAGGGTCAAGCAACTTCTGCCATTCCTACCCGAGTCCTACCCATAAAAAGAGGGGTCAGGCTCCGGCATGACTCCAGTCAGTGCATGCGTCAGATGATGCCCCACCAGCTCTGTGTCAGGAATGGGTCCGCCAGGACAGTCTGCCTCGGGACAGCGATGGGAAAGGTCAGGATGGTACGACCAGTGCTGGTCCAGATCCCTCTGCGTATTCCTGGTGCTAGTCGCTTGTGTGAATCCATAAGGGTCTCCTGCCAAACACACAGGGCCTGAAGGAACACCAGCAGCAATGGACCACTCAAATATGAGGTGCAAAGCCTCATAAAATTCTCAAACTTTGGTGGGGTCCCTCCAGCTTCCAGAAACTTGGGGAGGCGTGGAACCGGCCCAGGCTCAATCTCAACCTCACAGCCAGGCCTCGAGTGGCGACACACCCTCATCATATCGGTCGAGGTGCAGTCAAAACATGCTTCAACATTTTCTTATTGTGGGATTTTGACTTACCCCAATGGCTCGACCAGTAGGAGTGCGATGAAGGCATTGGGCTACAACTGTTCCCGGGACCTTCCTCTCAACCTGGACCTCAATCGCTGTGGCCGCGCCACACTTCGAACCACCAGAAGCTTGAAGGATCACTCCCTCAAGGCCTTTGGGTGCATGGTGTGGTAGTCAGGGCAGACCTTTGAGTCGTGTGTTTAGCTGGAGGCACCAGGGGCAAACAAGGTGCAGGTCCATCACCAGTCGTTGACAGGTGTCGTAGGGCTTGAAGCCAGCCTTCTTTGATGACATTCCTCGCATACCAGGAGGTAAACCTTAAAAAGACTTAGAAAAAAAAATAAACAGGCGGTAGCTCTTCACCGATCGGAGCTGCCTAGCGCAGAAAAAAAACAACTATCGCCAGCGAACCTGGGTGGCGCCTATATGGGCACCACAAAAATCACTTCTGGTGCAGATGGCGCCACCTTCCGGCAGGCAGGAGTACTGCTCACAAAAGATTTCCTGATCCAGTCCAACTCCTGTGGATAATTACGGTAAGGAATCTGCGGCTAAAAGTCTCTAGGAGATATTGTTAGCATAATAAAACGGTCTCAAACTGTGGGAGAAGCGCAGAGCAGCTCATTTGGTTAAATCAAGCTAAAAGAAAGAACAGTTGATGGAGCAAGGTTGGTTTCATACGTAAAGAGACTTGCTCGGATTCAATCCTCTCGAAATAATTTTTTTTTTTATTTTTTTTTTTGGAAAACCTTTATTATGTAAAGAAAGGACAGTTACAGACCCACAACCACGGAGGCTGGTCAGTCTAGCATAATAACATCAACATCAAAGTACACAGTTTATCAGCCGACAACCCGGAGGTACGGCAGCGATACTTCATGATTACGTACAGGCCTGTGGTATAGCTAGGATCCGCGAAGGGTTTCACATTTTATATTTTATTTAAATAAAACCACTAACAAAAACACAGAAAAGAAAAAACGAGGCATGGCTATGTATAAACTGGTAGTTCCCTATGGCAGTGGGAGATGGGTGAAACACGTATGTCAATGAGAATGAGGAGAAATATCGGGGAGGGCGGGGGGGCAACTAATACAATGCAATCAACAAGAGCTGAGTACATGGAACGCACGATCAAGGAAGAAGGAGCGGATCTGGAAGGTCGGTGAATGGGGGGTACAAATCTCACCACGGTATGCATTCCATTGTCCCCATATCCTACCCCATTTCTTGGGTCTGCCGCGGGAAACATACAGAACTTTCTCTCTGAACATGGACCAGTCCATATTCTCCTTCCAGCGCAGGAGCGTCAGTGGCCTAGGGGAACCCCATAACTGGGCTATGTCACGTTTAGCAACCATATGGCCCCGTGTGACCCATTGAGTCTGAGCAACAGTGCAATCATTCGGTTCCCAAACATTCAACAGACAGCGCCTGGCTTCAGGCAACAACACTACACCCGTCACTTCACCCATAACCACATGCACTCGGCGCCAAAACGCCGCCACCTCCGGGCATTCCCAGAGGATATGCAAAAAAGTAGCTAACATACCACCTCCGCACCTACACAACCCGTCCACAGAGAAACCCATATGCATCAGTCGTGGGCCCGTGACATACACCTGATGCAATATTTTAAGTTGCACCAGTCTGAGACGCGCCGGAATCGCAACCTCCTTAGGAGAAGAAATCGCCGCCTGCCAATCCTCATCATCCAGTTCTAATCCGTCCCCGGTCCAGATAGTCCGCAACTGCAAAAGTAGATCAGAGCGGTCATTGATAAGTTTCTTGTAAATGAGAGATATAGTGCTATCGGGGACGTACCCATCAAGCACCCTATCCTCAAGAGGGGAGGCCTCCGGAATAGAAGCGTCAACCGGAAAAACCGAGTGAATCGCATGACGGACCTGGAGGTACCGGAAATACTCTCTATCACTCAATTTATATTCACGCTGTAATGCCTCGAAGGTCTTGACTGCACCCTTGGCCCAGAGGTCACCCACCCTGCTGATACCAATGAGGTCCCGAAACCTGGTTAGACGATAACAACACCCTAGACATTGTCACTGCCTTACCGTTAGGATATAAAATATCAAAACAAGATAGAAAAGGCGGTAAGAGAGGAGGGGGGATAGCAATTTTATATAAAGATCACCTCACCTGTGTTCCTACTAAAGTCACTCAAGCAGGCAAACATGAGATTCTAGCTTCTGTGGGTGACTGTAAACTATTTGGAGGGACGGTCATTTACAACCCGCCAGGCTACCATCAAGGCCTGAGTACTAACATACTAACACAACTTCTCCCCCTCTGCTTAAAACAAAATCAGCTTTTAGTTATAGGGGATTTTAATCTTCCTTACAAAAAACTCACAAATCCGGGGTTTAAACACTTGGATGACGATATGGCTATACTGCAACTAACCCAGAGGATTACTAAACCAACTCATGTGGACGGCCACACCTTAGATTTATTGTTCTCTAACACAGAAATCATGAACATTCAGGAGATTAAACCCCTATCCTGGATGGATCACTTCCTCATCTCCTTTTCTTTCAGTCTACCCAACAATGTATCTAATGCTGAAACAATATATCAGTCAAGGACTAGGGCCTGGAATCAAATCACTGAGGAATGACTTGGTGCCTCCTTTCCCCATGACTCTAGCTTATTTGATCAGAATTCTACACACACAGTAGCTGCACAGCTACAACAAGATATCGAAAAAACACTTGATCAGTGTGCTCCCAAACTTATTCGTAAATTAGCTAATAAAACCCAATCAGAAAAGTGGTATACACTGAAATTAAAACTTATGAAAAGAAAGTGCAGAATCGAGGAACACAAATGGAGACTCTCAAAAACTAGCATAGACAGACATAATTATCTAGCTGAACAAAAAATGTATCATGGTGCCCTGAAGGATGCTAAAACAAAGTATTGCATAAAAAGGATTGAAGAAAATGGTAGTTCATCTAAAGAACTCTACAAAGTAATTCGGGAACTTTGGAAGCCTACCTCGCTGTCCCAATCTACGGCAACCAAGTCTGAAAATTGTGAGCTACTCTACAACTTTTTTATAGATAAGGTGAAAAAAATGTATGCAACCTTTAATATTCCCAATGATGATGACAATATGGTCTAGGAAAAGTTAGCACCTCATCCTGCAGCCCATGCTCATCTCGACGGTCTGACGCCTTTCTCAGAAGAAAGAGTTGCTAAAGCCATGACATAGGTTAAGGCAGGATCTCCCCTAGACCCGTGCCCGCATTCATATTTTCCCGTCTGGTGTCAGTATTATGCCCCCAGGTCACCAAAGCCCTCAACCAATCCCTAGAGCTTGCATCTTTTCTAGATATATGGAAGAAAACAGTGGTTTTTCCCCGACTAATAAAACCATGTCTTGAAATTTATGACCCAGCTAACTATAGGCCAATCTCTCAACTACCATACTTGTCTAAACCTTTGGAGAGATTGGTCAATAGACAACTTACCACTTTTATTGAAACCAATAATTCACTAGATCTTTCGCAAACTAGATTTAGGGCCAACAACAGCACTGAGGCCACCCTGCTTGCTGCGTCAGATATCAGGTCACTGGTTGATCAAGGCAGATCTGTAGCACTGATCCTTTGGACCTCACTGCGGCTTTCGACACTGTATCCCACAATAAACTATTACAAATCCTCCATGAAAAAGGGGTTTGTTCAAAAGCCCTAGCATGGTTTGCGTCTTTCCTTAAAAATCGAACCCAGATAATCCAAATGGGTGCCTACTCCTCCACTGCAAAAAGAATTGAATACGGAGCTCCACAGGGAGCCACCTTGAGCCCCACTCTCTTTAATATATAGGTCTATTCCCTGGCAGACATCAGTGGGAAATGGGGTTTCGACATATGCTCATATGCTGATGATACACAATTGGTGATTCCCCTGTTTGATAGACTGACAAACGTTGACATCAAAAGCAATCTCATCCACTGCCTTACAGAAATAGCAGGTTGGATGTCCGGACATTGCTTAAAACTAATTGCCGGCTAATCAGACATCTTGCTTTTCAGGGGCGCACATGCAACCTGGGATAGTAATTGGTGGCCCCAAGCGTTGGGCACTGCCCCTTAACCAAGGCAGGCTGCCAAGAACTTGGGCTTCATCTTTGATGATGCCCTATCCATGCAGAATCAAGTTACATTAAAACTTTTTAGAAGACTTTTTCCCTGGATCCCTCTAAATTGTAGGAAAAGAGTGACACAGTCACTTCTTGTAAGCAGGCTGGACTACGGCAATGCAATGTATGTGGGCATGGTCGACTATCGTTTCACCAGACTCCAATGGGTCCAAAACGCGGCTGCTACACTGATCTGTAACAAAAGTAGATACAGGCCAGCGTCCTTCTGCATGAAGGAGTTACACTGGCTACCAGTACGCCAAAGAGCCAGATTTAAGCTCATGTGCTACGCACATAGAACTTTACATAAGACTAGCCCACAAATCCTACAAGGCATTTTAGATTTTCATGTACCCTCGTGTAATATGAGAACTTACCATCAGGCAATGGCTACAGTCAAATGTACGACTAAAGTCAGTATGGGTGGCATCTCTTTTTCAAAATCAGCAGCGGTCCTCTGGAATAAACTCCCACTTGAACTACGCCTGACGGAAGACTAATTAATATTCAGGAAAAAGCTAAAAACCTTATTGTTCCCTAGATACTGACCTACCAAATAGAACTCTTACAATCGCCTGCACCGCACTCTGCTCAGTCTCAGCGCCGTGATGTCCCTTGGGATAAATGTTGCGCTTTACAAATACCTATAAATACAAATACACATCTGGTGGAAACGATGGTCCCATGTGTTTGGATTATTATAAAACGTACAGAGCTCCCAACTTTGCCCTGTTTTTAAATCGCCCCTGGCCTCGTCCTGAGGCTCGGGGTAGGTACCGACAGGACAAAGCTTAGTTGTTAATAAGTCCATGCTCAACCAATCGTCAGGTCATCCTGGATCATGTTGCCCGCGGACCCATTTGGGAACCGCTGTAGTTAATCAAACACCTGTAAATGGGAGGCGACTCATGAGTTGATACTTGTCATTGGCCTTCTCATGGCCAATCGAATTCCCAATCACAAGTGATGTCTCAAAGCTGCTATTTCCGCTAAGTGCACTCGTATGTCACTAGCTACCGCTTTTATCTTGTTAGTTGTTTTGATTAGAGGCGCGGTATGCAATAATTTCTCTCGTTTAGAAACCAGACCCATCACTCGACTTTTAGCCCAAACAGGATGATTCGGAGTCAGCCGACGTTCCACATTCATTAAGAACCAGGGATTGGTTAAAGGCCCGAAATGGTGCTCCCGATTTGCTCACATTGAGCCAATAATACCTCACGTTTAAGTGCTATATACAGAGTATGATTCAAGACGCGATCAATATTCCACCTCTGATATCGTGTATTTTTTACACAACATAAACTTATCTTATAAATCAAGGACCATCGCGTGTCCTTCAATTCTGCCAAACTCGTCTCTTTTCAGATAGACAGAACCCATCAATCAGTTTCTCCCAGACTAGGAAGTTTCTAAACAGCCGGCGTTCCTTTTCTCTAGGACTCCGGATTGGTTAAAAATCCAAAATCAACGTACTGATTGGTCCACGTCAAGCCAATAATAGCCCGCATTTGTGCACGCAGTAAAGGAAGTTATCAAAAGCGTGTTTAATATTGTTCCTCTACTATATTAAGTTGTCGTGCATAAGAAAGCTATGTTTTTTCTACCTCTACTGTATCATCTTGTCGTACCCTATGACCCTATTTTGAGATCTGGGGAATATCGCTCTCCTTGCAGTAAACTCAGACGACTACTCACCCACCCATAAGTCACAGATTGGTTTGTTTCCTAAATCAGAGCATCTGATTGGTCCAATCATCCCCAATAAACATTTCCTTACATCCTGGTAGCCAATTTTAACTAGCACCTTTTCTGATCTTTGTTTCACATTATTTACCTCACTGCAATTTATTTTCCCACACCATTATACCCACACATAACATTCAAGGTCGGATCCATTTGGGTGGTCTTGGAGAATTGGAGAAATACACACATCATCAGGTGTGTCTCCTGATCTGGACCATGACCCTTCTCAATGCCAGATGACGAAGTTCCGCCACATGGGTGGGCTGATGGGATTTATTTCCTTTCATTCACACACATTAGTTGTCTGACACAAATGCGCTTGCTTTTATTCCATTGGCTCAGTCTTCAGTATAAACCGCAACCAGTTTTTCTTTTTGTTACTAGTCTATTTGGGGGTGCAGGCTGGTTTGAGTGGTCTTTAAATATAGTTTCCCCTTGGACCCTCCCCAACTTTGTTGTGCTATATGATCAGTGTTTTTACCCACGTCTTGTTCAGGAGAAGCATCCGGAGTACTTGCTGTATATTTAGCAGAAAGACCTGCCAAGTTCTTCTTTTTAAAGTGTTGTTTTTGCTGTGGAAGTTTCTCTTCCTTTTATAGGATAATGTCAGAGGAGCAGTGTGAATCCCTTTTCTGTTTCACATACTCCTTCTGTCTTTGTTTGCATCGTCCCCTTCTCTAAAGAGTCATGAAATGAAAGTTTCAGAATACTGACACCTATCCTGCTGTTTTAATGTATCACAGTTAGGTAAATTGTAGCATTTTTTGGTGGACTACAGGTGGGGGGAGCATACCCGGTGTTTTAAGTTTCTCTTTTTCAGTGTTTTTATCATAGAATCTTTTTTTAGAATACTCCGGTGTCTACTTGGTGGTTTCTGAATCAGATTTAGTTTTAAGTTGTGACTTACCAGGCCTGGTTCCCAACTTATCACAACCTATAGAAGCATAGGTCTCAAAAATAATTTTCGGCAGCTCGCATTCCCGATTTGCGTCCGGAATAGTTACAAACCGCTGGCGTATTCCCAACACTGTTTCCTCCCTTTTAATATTACTTAAAATCATTGAAGAAACGGTCACAAAGATGCCAATTAATTTTATCTCCAAGTCCAGTGGGAGGGTGCCCTGTATTCATTCTGAATTTGTATTAGGCAAAACAACAATTGATGGAGTGCAGTGTGTTAAGGTATATATGACAGCAAAAACAGCACCCATGTTGCACAATCTTCTATTGATGGATACATCCTAATTGCAAGACTCAGTAAGATCTTGAGGTCACGTATGGGGAAACACTGCTTCAAGGAGTTTTTGTTTTTTGCGCTATCCAAAACTACATTTTATTCGGTTTAGTGTGTACTTTAAACAAAATAGCATCAATTGTAACTGGACTAATGTCAGGCACAGCTAACTTTGGCTGTCCAGCCTAAACAGCCCTTGCTGAGGAAGTGGTTATCATAGACATAACATACTGCATTAGAAATCAATAAAGTCTGGTGATTATATAACACACGCACTTCACCTATATTCAGTACTGCTGTTTTTGTAAATGGTGTGTAGGCGGCTAAAGCTGAACAGGTTGCCCAGTCATTACTGAGAGGACCCAGTCTTTAATTTTTTGTGGAAGGGAGCCTTGGAACCAATGTAGATGCTCCTTGTATGTTAATAGTATTTCTAAATATTAATTAGGTCTATGTGTAGGAGGTGCTTCTGCTTCAGTTTATGTATGAAAAGTTTGCGTGTTAGCATAGACTTCAGGGAAGCTCACCAAGGAATAGTAAACTTCACATTTATAAGCTTTGTTTGACTCGACACAGTTTGCGAGGTCACCCATGAGAATAACAAGCCCACTTAAAGTTTAGTGAGTGGTTTCTGTCTGTTTACAATTGACAGGGATATTTATTTCTAGCACATTCATTTTTAATTAATGGAATTCAGAGAAGGTAAACACTACAGTGGGGTGATCCTTTTTAAAGGTTCAAGCTTGAACAACCTACAGAAAAAACAGGTGCTTCCTATTTAGCTGAGGAGGATGAGCCTTTTTCACCACAGATGTCTACGTTTGGAGGTGAAAAGGAGTGTTGGGCAAATACGAGAAAACAACTCAGGAGATCCATTAAATAAGTATCTGACCTAAAATGTTGGTGGCGTCATGTTATACGGTTCCTACAAATATAGCAGGACTGTATTAGACCAAACCAAACTTTAAAATAGTCAGTCCATATATATATAGTGAATGATGGTAGGTTTGAGCTAATTCACAGTACCACATCTAACCCTTAAACCAGCCAGGGTAACAGAAGTTTGTTGGCAACCTCAAACATGAAACTGATTCCCAGGGATTCCATGGAAACAGAGCTTACCCTTTCATTTGTCACTCTTGCATGCTCATGGTAAGCAGAAGAAATACCCAAAAATGCATTTTCAATAATTTATTGAAATGATCGTATTCTTGCATAAAAAGAGTGAGGTGTGACTAGTAGAAAGAGCAGATACGTTAATGTAATCAGCATTTCAGAATGGTAAACAGTATGAAACCCCAACCATGTTATTTGTTGCTAATGTTTGCCTACTCCTATCTGTATGTGCACTAGCCTAAAGAGAGCACAGTGATAGAATCACTCTGCCAGATCAGTTGGGATAGCCTAACCCCCATATCTTGGCCTTAGGTGCCAGGGAGCCAGTTGTAGAACACAGGTTATCTTCCTTAGCAGGATGGAGGTCAGTCAACAAGGATGGAGGTCAGTCAACAAGGATGGAGGTCAGTTAGCATGGCAGCATCTCAGTCGCACTCTGCAGTAGCTCCATGATAATTCCCAGAATGGAAATGCTCCTCTTACTGAGCCTCAGCATGGTAGAACAATTTACTTACCTTTAGTAACGCCTTATATGGTTGAGACTTATCTAGACGCAGATTCCTTCTCTTCAAATTTTCCCCAGGCACCAGACTGAATTTGGTCATTTTTCATGAGCAGTAAACCCTACCTGCTGGTAGGTGGCGTCGTTCGGATTCATGCGTCATCAACCGCACCGGAAGTGACGAATGTGGTGTCTATATAGGCGCTACCCAGGCGCACTGACATCAGTTACTTTTTTGCAATTTCCACGTCAGAAGCACAGAGCCATGAAGTACTGGTGTGGAAAACTAGGGCCCTGAAAGGGGAAAGCGCTGTCCCTAGAAATTCGTTCAAAGAGCGTGGAGGATGGATGGGTGAGTGGGGGGGTTAGAAATCAGCAGCTAGAGTCTCTACCAGAAAAGGCATTATCAAAGGTAACTTGTTCTTCCGTGCTGAGGCTCAGTGAGAGGATCATTTCTATACTGCCACAGATTTCTTACCTTAGATTAGATACCCAAGGTGGCCCTGTGGTCCAATTTCACACAAGGAAGTCATGGAGGACAAAACAAGCAAAATGCAAACCTCTATGGCCCGACTGTCCAGACAGTATTGTTTGGTAAACGTGTGCAAAGAAGCCCGCTATGCTGCCTGGAAATTGTCCAGGACCGGAACTCTGTGAAATAATGCAGTGGCTGTAGCTTTAGAACTGGTGGAATGAGCATGCAAACCTTCAGGGGTTACTTCTTAGTCAATGCATAGTAGATTTTAATGCAGAGAACGATCCATCTGGAGATGGATCACTTCTGCACAGCCTTGCCCTTCTTCGCTCCAACATATCCCACAAAGAGTTGAAGAGCTGATCGTCCACCCTGAACTCTCGTGTGCTGTCAAGGTAGAATGAAAATGCTCTTTTTGGGTCCAGATGGTGAAGTTGCTCCTCTTCCTTGGAGGGATGAGGCAGAGGGTAAAAAGTAGGCAGAGTGAGGGATTGCTTATGTGAAATGTAGTGATCACTTTTGGAAAAAAGGTAGCTCTCGTATGAAGCACCAGTTTGTCTGAGTAGATGTTAAGATAAGTAGGCTTGGATGACAAGGCGTAAAGCTCACTGACCCTCTGGGCAGGTGTTATTGTCACGAGGAAGACACTCCTGATGGTAAGGAGCCTGAGAGGACAGTTATGCAAGGGCTCAAACGGAGCGCAAATCAGGACCAAATTAATAGCCCACCACTGGCATAACAAAAGTAGTGGGAGGAAACATATGTTGCAAACCCTTCAAAAAGCTATGTAGAAATAGGGGATTGGAAAAGGGAAGTTGGTCAGGCACCCGAAGAAAAGCAGGGACTGCAGAAACATGTCCCTTAACAGTACCCAGAGCAGAGCCCTGCTGGGCAAGGGAAAAAAATTAACAGGAGAACCTGAAAAAGATGGGCAGAAAGGGGATCAATGCTTCTTTCTGCACCCCATGCCACACATTTTGCCCAATAGCAGGCATACCCCATCTTTGTAGAAGGTCAGTTGGCTGCCAAGAAAACCTTATAGACTTCGGGAGAAAGGTTGAACAGCTGTTCAACTATCGCCGCTCAATATCCATGCTAGAAAGCGGTGTGCTGACTGGTTTGAGTGGAGAATCCCTCCTCTGCTGTTGCGATAGAAGATCCTCCTGAAGGGGCAGCCTAATTGGAGGATTGATGGCCATACTCAACAGCTCAGGATACCAGACTGTGCCCAACCAGAGCCACAACAATTACTTGGGCCCAGCTGTTTTTGATCTTCTTGAGAACTCTGGACAGGAGTGGTATGGACAGAACAGCATTCAGGAGGCCTGAGCTTCACTCGAGATGATAAGCATCTCAGAGTGAGCAATGCCTTGGAAACTCGAGCAAGTAAAATTTCCAACATTGAGCGTTCTCATCGGTAGCAAACAGATCAAACCAAGGCTCTCCCAACTGCTGAGAGACCTTGTACCACCTCCGGATGGAGATGCCATTGGTGAGCCGCTTGGCATCTTCAGCTGAGTTTGTCCGCTCCAGCGTTCAGAGAACCCACCAGATGTTGAACCATCAGGGAAATGCCCTGCTGTTCTAGCCATGTCAAGAAATTCAGGGCCTCTTGCAAAGGGTCTACTGCCCCCATCCTGTCCTGCTTGTTGCAGTACACCATTGCAGTGGTGTTGTGCGTGAACACTTGCAACAGCCTTTCCTGGATGGAGTGTAGAAAAGCTTTCAATGCCAATCAAATTTCTCAGAGCTCTAACAGGTTGATGTGGAGTCCAGAATTATACCTGAGACCAGAGTGGTCTGATCTCCACCGTTTCCAAATGGCCACCACATCCCAGGAGTGATGCATTTGTCACTACTGTCAGATCTGGTTGGGGAAGGGAGAAGTATCTGCCACAGACCCAAATGCAGTTTGTAAGCCGCCACTGAAGGTCCTATGCAGTTCCCTCCGAGATCTGGAGCTCGCCGGAGAAATTCCCCATATGCTGCGGCCACTTAAACTTCAGGTCCCACTGCAGAGCCCACATATGCTACCAAGTATGTGCAACCAGGAGGATGCAGAAGTCCATGAGGCCCAACAGCCTCGGAGTCAGTCTCACTGAGATCCAGAACAGTGGCTGTGACATCGGTATCATAGCTTGAGTATCCTGGACTCGCCGTTCAGGAAGATAGACCCAAAACTGCACTGTATCCACAACAGCTCAGATGAAAGCCAGCGTCTGAGAGGTCAGGTGCGACTTCAGCATGTTGGTACTGAACCCCAGGTAGTTTGCCGTAGTCTGGAAGTGGGAGGCGAGAGCCTTCCTTCAGTAGCCAATAGTCAAAATAGGGAAAGACAAGCACCCTTGATATCCACAGATGAGCTGGAACCACTGGCATTACCTTGATGACCACCCAAAGGGCACTGGTGAGGCCAAAAGGGAGCATAGCGAACTGAAAATGCTTGTTGCCCACCGCAAACTGCAGGTAACGCCTGTGAGCAGGCAGGACAGGAATGGGGAAGTATGTGTCCTGCAAGTCCAACATCACCATACAGTGTCCAGGGATGAGGGCAGACAGGACCTGAGTAAGAAAGAGAGTCTGGAATTTCTTCTTTTTGAGAAAGAAATTGAGAGAGCGCAGGTTGATAGGACAAAGGCCTCCGTTCTTCTAGGGCACCAGAAAATAGTGGGAATAGCAACCACAACCTACTTCTGACATCTGCACTCTATGGCTCCCTTTGCCCAAAAGAGACTTCACTCCCTGGCAGAGAAGTGACAGGTGGTCCTCTGTCGGCATGTCATAAGTAGGTGGCATGGAGGGGTGATAGTCTCGAAGGGGAAGGAGTAGCCCCTTCAGACAATCTGCAAAACCCCCCGGTCAGATGTTATGGACTGCCAGCAGAGCAGGAGATGGTGATGGTGAATCCTGCTGCCCACTGTGTGCTCATGATGGCTAATGGACAGACTAGGACAGTTTGGAGACTGCGGATGTTGGGGGGGTTGGAAACCGATCAGACTGATGGCCACCGAACCCATGGACCAGTATGAACCGCAGCCACGCAGAGGCTAGAAAGCTTGTGCACGGCAGAGGGTGGGTGGTAAGGACGGACATGGCTGTACGCCCCTTCCGTGGGCAAGAAAGGCGGATTGAGGATAATGAGGGGTCAAAGAAAGACCCAAGGACCTGGCCGAAGCCCTGCTGTCCTTAAAGCATTCCAGCCCTGTTTTTGCCTGGTCTCTGAAGAGACAGGAGCCATCAAAGGACATCATGAGGAAGAACTTGACATCCTTAGAAAAGCCAGTAGTCCTCAACCAGGAGTGATGTTGCATGGCTACTGTCAACGAAACTGGTCTACCTAGTGAGTCGGTGGTCTTTAGTCCACAGGTAATGGTGAACTTAGCTGCATCCCTCCCATTGGCAACAGCCTAGGAGAGCACAGCCCAGGACTCCTCCGGGACCGTTGGCTGCACCTGCGTAGGCATGGGCAGCAGGGCAAGGGAACAGCAGTCCAAAAGGCACGCGGTGTTCAGACCACAGTGCCAGGCTGGCAGAAATAAAAACCTTCTTTCTAAAACTGTTCAGCCTTTTGAATTCCTGTCCGTGGGGTGCGGTAGGGAATGCACCAGGATCTACATGGAATATTGAGGATTGTACCACTAAGCTCTCCAGGGTAGGGAGTTGGGTGAGAAAGTTCAGGTTTCCTAAAGTGGGCAGTGGGCAACTCTCCTATTCACAGGAGCCACTGTGCTGGGTCACGCCCCAAGTAGGACGTATGTGAGGGCTTCGTTGAACGGTTGCAGCAGCTCAGTCAAGACACTCATCTTGACTGCCACTATGGTTAGACTCCGATCAAGGACCTCAGCCACCCTTTGCACCACCATAGCGAAGGACGCTCCCTTTTCGGTAGCCACTGCCGGGGGGGGGGGGGGGGGGGGGAGAGCATGCCAGCTTCTAGAGAAACACACAGTCTACTGGCTTCTTCATAAGGCTGGTATTCCCCAGGGTCCAGCAACTTCTGCCATTCCTACCCGAGTCCTACCCATAAAAAGAGGGGTCAGGCTCCGGCATGACTCCAGTCAGTGCATGCGACAGTTGATGCCCCGCCAGCTCTGTGTCAGGAATGGGTCCGCTAGGACAGTCTGCCTCGGGACAGCGATGGGAAAGGTCAGGATGGTTCGACCAGTGCTGGTCCAGATCCCTCTGCGTATTCCTGGTGCTAGTCGCTGGTGTGAATCCATAAGGGTCTCCTGCCAAACACGCAGGGCCTGAAGGAACACCAGCAGGAATGGACCACTCAAATATGAGGTGCAAAGCGTCATAAAATTCTCAAACTTTGGTGGGGTCCCTCCAGCTTCCAGAAACTTGGGGAGGCGTGGAACCGGCCCAGGCTCAACCTCAACCTCACAGCCAGGCCTCGAGTGGCGACACACCCTCATCATATCGGTCGAGGTGCAGTCAAAACATGCTTCAACATTTTCTTATTGTGGGATTTTGACTTACCCCAATGGCTCGACCAGTAGGAGTGCGATGAAGGCATTGGGCTACAACTGTTCCCGGGACCTTCCTCTCAACCTGGACCTCAATCGCTGTGGCAGCGCCACACTTCGAACCACCAGAAGCTTGAAGGATCACTCCCTCAAGGCCTTTGGGTGCATGGTGTGGTAGTCAGGGCAGACCTTTGAGTCATGGGTTTAGCTGGAGGCACCAGGGGCAAACAAGGTGCAGGTCCACCACCAGTCGTTGACAGGTGCCGTAGGGCTTGAAGCCAGCCTTCTTTGATGACTTTCCTCGCATACCAGGAGGTAAACCTTAAAAAGACTTAGAAAAAAAATAAACAGGCGGTAGCTCTTCACCGATCGGAGCTGCCTAGCGCAGAAAAAAACAACTATCGCCAGCGAACCTGGGTGGCGCCTATATGGGCACCACAAAAATCACTTCTGGTGCAGATGGTGCCACCTTCCGGCAGGCAGGAGTACTGCTCACAAAAGATTTCCAGATCCAGTCCAACTCCTGTGGATAATTACGGTAAGGAATCTGCAGCTAGAAGTCTCTAGGAGATACTGTTAGCATAATAAAACGGTCTCAAACTGTGGGAGAAGCGCAGAGCAGCTCATTTGGTTAAATCAAGCTAAAAGAAAGAACAGTTGATGGAGCAAGGTTGGTTTCATACGTAAAGAGACTTGCTGGGATTCAATCCTCTCGAAATAAGTAATTTTTTAATCAATATGTTTTGTCTAAGTAATAATTGCACTACACGACATTTCTAGTATCTAGGGGAAGCTTTCCTATGTGCTTTTACTAACATTAACCCAAGTGACTTAATATGGCGGCCGAAAACGCGGGAACTCTTCTGCGCATGCGTCTACCACATCTACATGGTGCGATTTCTCGCTTTTGGTGGGAATTTCTTGCAGCTGCGCACTAGTATTAAAGATGGCCGCTTCATGTTTCACATACTAAAGTACCTGCTCCTGCTTTAACTAAACATTGTTTGTTCTGCTTAACAATTAATGCTATAGTTAAAATAAAGTAATGGGAATAGAGTAGAGATAAGTGGTATACAGTGCATTCATCTATTCTCGCTTTCTCGCTTTCTAATGTGTTTCTCTTTGACTTTATTATTAGCTCATATTTGGGCCTGGAAAACGAATTGTAATGCCACATTTGAAACTCACACTGCGCATGTGCCAGAATTCCGAGAGTCCTCTAGCAATGGCATTAAACCTATGCCAGTGACAGTCTTGACTGCAAAGCGCCTGGGAACTTGACCTCGTGAATCTCCAGAGGAAGAGACTCTATAAATTGTTATAATTTGTATATCATTTTGCTACAGTAATGCTGGGTGGACTAAAAGTACATGGGAAAGTAAAATCATGGGCGGGAACATTGATCTAAATTATTGAATGGAAATGATCTAATATTGGTATGGTGCGATGACCTCTCCTCACCTTTCTGACCAATTAAATCAAGGGAATACACGAATTTGCAACACTGGGGGGTGGTACATTGCCCTCGAAAATGGTATAACTAAGGTAGGTTTAGCTAATTAGATTGTCCGACTTGTCTGAGTAGCTGACGTGTCACTGACCCAACGTGTGCTGTAGGAGATCGAGAGCAGAGGTGCTGGCGGAGCACTCTGTCAGAAGAATCGGGAATGGCTTAGGGAGAAGAATCGATAACCCAAGCGGGATCCAACAGTTAGCCGCAGAGAGGGGTGTGACGCTGGCGTTGCACTAAGCTGAGGGTTCCTGTCCTGACGTGCATCTGTCCTGACCTGATCTGATCACGACCTGATCTGATCACCACCTGCTCTGATCAGGTCCTGTCCTGTCCTGTTGACACCGGATTTGTCAGGAGCCCTGTTTCTTTGCCCAGCCCATGGCCAGGGTTGGTCTTCATACCATTCTAGGTAAAAATAATCTGTGGGGTATGTCATTGTTCTGTTTCCCTCTTTCACCCTTCCCAGGTATCAATGTCCAATAGAATTCTTTCAATATTTCTACAGTTCATCATATTGATTATTATATTCTTGCTTGAAAAATCTTTAACTGAACTTTTATGGACTCTTGCAAATAAGAATTTACATAGATAGTGTTTAAAACATCAGAGTCTGTGGTTATTTTATGAAGGTAAATGTTATTATCTACCTATTATGCTAACTCCCTTTTCGAGCCCTTCGGACTTTAACACAAGTGACAAGGATTGTTAAGTCAATGTGTATAGGCATTAAGTCCTAAAGTGAAACAAAATCCTGATAGGCAAAGGTAAAGGTGGGATTACCTGTTCAAAGTGTGTATGTTTATGGGCCCAGGTGATTATGGTAATTGAGCAGGTAACTTCCGCGCGCCATCAGTATTACTTTGGTAGCAGAGTAGTGGTTAGGGTTTAGTTAAGATAGGTAGTTAGTTGTGTATTCATTATTGATTTTATGTATTAACCAAAGCCAGTTCGTATTGTTACGTGTTGTCTGGAAGCCCCGGGGATATGGAATAGGGGATGCTAAATGGAAGCCACACTGCAATGAGGTCACTTGCTTGATGAATAAGTGCATGAAGTTAGGTAGAACTTTAAGCACTAATTAGGGATTTCTGTCTAAATGTGTGAATAAGTGATAGCAAAGGAGTTCGCTGGTAAAACTTTGGCCTTATATCACCTAGAAAGGGTAAGCCTCAAGGGGTAACAGGTTCTTTAATGCTTGTGTGAACGGTAAGCGGAAGAGATTTACTCGCAGTGAAAGAAAATTGTCTTTCCTTTTGAATTTAGTCAATCAAGCACAGTAGCAAATGTTCTATGTTGTAAATTAACGAATTTTACATTCAAAAGTGAAAAGAACTAAGTTACGTATTGCCTTGCAAAGGAGAGAGTCAGTCGCGGTGCTGCGCTGATGTGACAGGGAGCCCCGCTGGTATTGGTTGAGACAGCGGGTGTGTGCAGGAGCATGAGAACGCATCTCACAGAAAAAGCTGTGCAACTATTGGTTGAATTTTATTTGAAATCTAACTGTTGATTAAAAATAAGAGACACGCTAGTATTGGAAAAGCATTAAAGTAAACAATTGAGTATAACTGCACATTAAATTTATCGGCACAAGTTATATGTGGCATCTAGATCCAGCATTTATAGGAAATCGTCCCGTTAGAAAATATTTAGGATTTGTTAAAGAACAACAGATTAGAGAAAGACCGTATATCATGTACGGAAAAAGAGAAAAATTCATTTTTCAAGAGAATAAAGAATTATTTTAAAAAGGATAAACCCACTAAGACAAGAGACGGGATTATCATTCCACCACCAAATTTGCCCGCATCATACATGATGGTAGAAAGGAGCTACCACACTTGCGTGTGGTTAGAAAATTGGATAGAGTACACTAAGGAAGATGTTATATTGGTCTTTCCAGAAAATTGAACTTTAATGGTAGAATTTTGTACAATTTGAGAACACGCATGAATGAGTTAGATCCCAGACCTAGATTAACGCAGTATGAAGCATTAGAGGAATGGTAAACAGAGGCTTTTGAGCAAGATAGGCCCAGAAGTGACAAATTTGAGTAAATTCTATCCCAGATTTCCTAAAGAGACAAGAGATAAACAAATGAAAAAATGGAGACAGTCCATGTTAGTGGAGGGATTGTATCCTGTATTAACCTTGGAAGAACCTTCAGGAAGTAAAAGTACAGAGAAAACGAAAAATGTAATGACTAGTGGTGATTCAGAAGATGATTACCTAGACAGTTATTAATGAAAAATACGCCACCTTATTATGAAGAAACAAATAGAATCGACTAAAGTGCTCCATTCTTAAAGCCACCTTTGATTCCTCAGGTTATACATGAGTCCACTTTAGAAAGGGTACTACAAGAAAAAGAAAGAGGCAATAAATAAACAGAGAAGTGAATTAATACAGAAAATTACACAACTGAATATGAGCCCTGAAGCCGTAACGATACCGGTAACTTTAGGTCCGGATAGGTCCGGTTGTTCCCTTGTACGGAGATAAACAACCCTGTCCTAAAACTCATGTTTTTACTACACCTGTAATGCAACCAAGAAAAGAAAACGTAATAATTGATGACCAGGCAAGTGAGTGTGAGTCAGTAAGTTCCCTGATGGATTTACCTATTAGGGAGCCTGTGGGTGGCTCGATCAGGAAAAGCACTGTCGGAGGCTCTAGAGAAGTACAGATGGAAACCTCCACAGGAACAAGAAGTGCCACTCTAGTGACCCCGAGAGGAAATAGAAAGGTGGTCTCGAGAAGTAGAAAAGCCGAAATCACAGCCAAAAGTATTAGACATTTTTAAATTAAGAGTCGAATTGGAAGAAATGATTGCTGGAAATGTGGGATTGGAATGGTTAAATACATTCAGTGAATAAGAATTGTTCATATGTAGAAGTATCACTCAAAATACAAAAACATTTCATGAGAAATTAATGAATTGGACGTCTGATATGGGAATTGACATAGGTAAATCTAAAGTATTACAGAAACCTTACCGAGCTGAATTTTCTGACAAAGATTTTGAAAACATGAATTATTGTCGTTGTTACAAAAATGGGGTGATTTAGACAGATGGAAAGCTAGATGGACAAAGAAAAAGGCGGTAGCTCAGGCAAATCGTACTACAGCTGAATACTTAATGAAAGAACTAGAGAAAGTGGAAAGGTTGTGCCCAATGAGAGAAGTGCCAGGAGGAGGTTATGTACATGTCCCATGGTCCCAACAGGATATTTTGTCATTCACAAATGATTTCCCAAAACTTCGAGAGAAACCTGTAGAATGGTATAGGCAAGTCGAAAGATTTGTAAAGGTTTCAAAGGTATTGTTAAAAGATTTAGATGTTTTATTTCGACATTGTTGTTCCTGCAGATTTGTGGACAGAATGTAAAATTACAGTAGATTGGCCCAATGATGAATACCCTAGAGACACAAAGACAGGAGCCCGTGAGATGACGTTATGAAAAAGTGCCACCAAGTGATAACTTATTTAAAGGGAAAGGTACCCCCAAAGGAAACAGATTGGACAAGAATAGACCGAACTACCCAAAACAAGGATGAATCAGTGCATGCATATTATGAACGCCTTCTACAGGTATTCAAACAGTACAGTGGGTTAGAAAGCATTGATACCAAAGACATGACGCATTTTATTTATCGTTTTGTGTCAGGTTTGAGACCAGAAATTTCGCAAATGATTAAAGATCATAAAATATGCTGGAAGGCAAAACCTGTCGATGAAATTCTCAAATATGCAAAATATTGTGGACATGTAACTGATAATAGACGAAATAATTTAGTAGAAAAAGTAATGTGGACACAGGTAAAATTAGCAGAGCAACAGGAACTCCAATTGAGCCAGTTGAAAACTAATCAAGGAAAAGGAGAAGGCCAAGAAGAAGGACATGGGGGCAGACCAAGGGGAAGAATGAACATAGAAGAGGCAAAGAAAAAGTTTCCATGTCACGGGTGCGGTAAATTGGGGCATTGGAAGAGCGAGTGTAAGGCTGTACAAAGTAATAATGTCCAAAATGAAAATTTGAATCCACAGACGCAGAATGGAGTGTCAAGGAAGCAACAACAACAAGTAATACAAAACCAATTACCACGTGCTCCTATGCCAGATTCTGGGAGTCAAGCTAAATACAGTGTGGATACCACAAATTGGGAGGGAAGTAGCAAGAGAGACGCAGCGACACCACAATTTCTTTTACATGACACATTTTTCGAGGAAGATAGTTTCTGACGGTGCCGGAGAGGGTGGGGGGGGAGAGGGATGTGTGCTTCAAGTCAAGTCAAGTTCGAATTTGTATAGCGCACTACTCACCCAGAGGGTCTCAAGGTGCTTGTAGGAAGGGGGAACTTTACTTATCGAATATCCACGTTTTTAGTTATTTTCTGAAGGAGAGGTGGTTCTGTGTAAGGCGGAGGTGGGTGGGGAGAGAGTTCCAGGTCTTGGCCGCTAAGTAGGAGAAGGATCTTCCCCCCATGGTGGATCTTTGGATGCGTGGGATTGCGGCGAGGGCTTGATTGGACGATCGTAGTTGGCAGCTGGGGATGTAAAAGGACAGGCGCGTGTTGAGATATTCGGGTCCTAGGTCGTAGAGGGCTTTGTGTGCGTGGGTGAGGAGACGGAACGTTATTCTCTTGTTGACGGGGAGCCAGTGGAGGTCTTTCAGGTGACCAGAGATGTGCGCATGGTGGGGAATGTCTAGAATGAGTCTGGCTGAGGCCTTTTGGATGCGTTGGAGTTTTTTCTGTAATTTGGCTGTGGTTCCGGCGTAGAGGGTGTTTCGGTAGTCCAGTCGGCTTGTGACCAGTGCATGAGTGACAGTCTTTCCTGTTTCGGTGGGGATCCAATGGAAGATTTTTTTGAGCATACGTAGGATGTTGAAGCATGATGAGACGGCGTTGACTTGTCTGGTCATTGTGAGGAAGGAGTCCAGGATGAAGCCCATGTTACGTGCGTGGTCCGTAGGTATGGGTGCGGTTCCCAGGGCCGGTGGCCACCATGAGTCGTCCCAGGCAGAGGGGGATGATCCTAAGATGAGGACTTCCGTTTTGTCCGAGTTCAGTTTTAAACGGCTGTTCTTCATCCACTCGGCTACTTCTTTCATCCCTTCGTGTAGGTTGGTTTTGGCGGTATTAGGGTCTTTGGTGAGGGAGAGGATCAGCTGGGTGTCGGATAATGTTGAGGTTGTGTTGGCGCGCGATGGATTCGAGGGGACTCATGTATACGTTGAAGAGGGTGGGACTGAGAGAAGATCCTTGCTGTACGCCGCAGATGACTTCAGTGGCCTCTGATTTAATAGGGGGAGGCGGACTCTCTGGGTTCTTCCGGCGAGGAACGAGATGATCCAGCCCAATGCTTTTCCTTGTATTCCGACGTTGCTGAGGCGTTGTATAAGGGTGCTATGACACACTGTGTCGAAGGCTGCGGAGAGGTCAAGTAGGATGAGGGCAGCTGTTTCTCCGTTGTCCAGTAGAGTTCGAATGTCGTCTGTTGCTGCGATGAGGGCGGTCTCGGTGCTGTGTTTGGCTCGGAAGCCGGACTGTGAAGGGTCGAGGGATTTGTTGGATTCGAGGAAGGCGGCGAGTTGACTGTTGACGGCTTTCTCAATGACTTTGGCAGGGAAAGGGATGTGCGAAATAGGGCGGTAGTTCTTGAGTTCAGTGGGGTCTGCTGTGGGTTTCTTCAGAAGGGCGCTGAGTTCGGCATGTTTCCAGCTTTCCGGGAAGGTAGAGGAGTTGAGGGAGCAGTTGATGACGTCTCGGAGATGGGGTGCGATAATGGAGTCTGCTTTGTTGAAAATATGGTGGGGACATGGGTCGGTTGGTGAACCTGAGTGGATGGTGTTCATCAGGCGGATGGTGTCTTCAGTGGTGTTTGGGTTCCAGGTGTAAAGGTTGTTGGAGGGGGGTTTTAGTTCGGAGGTGGGTGCGGTGGACTGGTCTCCAAAGCTGTTATGTATGTCAGCTATTTTGTTGTAGGAGAACGAGGCTAGTGAGTCGCAGAGATCTTGGGAGGGAGTGATGTCGTTGGTGCCGGCGGTGGGGTTGGTAAACTCTTTGACGATGTTGAATAGTTCCTTGCTGTTGTGGGCGTTGTTGTCGAGTCGATCCTTGAATGCTGATTTCTTGGTGGATCGGATAAGTTGGTGGTGTTTGCGGGTGGCGTTCTTGAAGGTGGCCAGGTTGTCAGTGGTTGGGTTTTTTCGCCAGGCTTTTTCGAGGGTGCGACAGATCTTCTTGGATTTCTTAAGGTCATCATTGAACCAGGGGGCTTTTTTGCTGCCTTGCTTGATGTGATGTGATGGTTTTTCAAGGGTGCTAATTCGTCAGCGCTGTGGGTGATCCATTGTGTGAGGTTGGAGGCTGCTTGGTTTGGGTCCGAATATTTTGCAGGAGGGTTTTGGTGAAGCGATGTGAAGAGCTGGTCGGTGGTAATTTTGTTCCAGTTTCTCCGGGGAATTGGTTGTGGGTGGTTGTGGGTCGTAGTCTTATTGTAGTGGAAGTGAACGCAGCTGTGGTCCGTCCACTGGAGAGCTGTGGTGTGATTAAAGGAGATGTGCTTGCTGGAGGTGAAGATTGGTTCGAGCATGTACCCAGCATTGTGGGTGGGGGTGTTAACAAGTTGTTTGAGTCAGAGACTGGCGAGGTTGTCCAGAAGGGTGGTGGTGTTGCTGTCGTTCTTTTCCAGGTGGAAGTTGAGGTCTCCCAGTAGAATGTAGTCTTCTGAGGGGAGGGCGTGAGGGCAGATGAAGTCAGTGATGTCTTCGCTGAATTGTGTGCGGGGTCCAGGTGGTCTATAGATGAGGGTGCCTCTGAGTGTGGTCTTAGGGTTGGTGTGAATCTGGAAGTGAAGGTGTTCAGCGGATGTGAGGTTGTCATCGGAACTGGCCGTGATGCGGATAGTGTTCTTGTGGACGATGACGATGCCTCCTCCAGTTTGGTTGATGCGGTCCTTTCGGGTGATCTTGTAGCCTTCCGGGATGGCTATGGCGATGTCGGGCGTTGATGAGGCGTTCATCCAGGTTTCAGTAAGAAAGGCGACGTCCGGCGATGTGATGTTGAGTAGGTTCCAAAGTTCAATGGCGTGTCTGTGGACCGAGCGGGTGTTGAGCAGGATGCACTTCAGGTGGTTAGTGTTGGAGTTCTGTGTGGAGTCTGTGGATTTGGTGTGGATCCTGATGCAGTCGAACTTGCAGGAGTGGCAGGTGAAGGGTCCATGGGTTTGTCCTGGGGCGGCTTGGTTGCAGTTTGGGAGTCGGCCGGGATTAAGTGCTGAGAGGGTTGGGGCGTCGTACGATATGCGGGTGGAGTGGATTTTGCGGGGGCCAAGAGGTCTGGCGCTGGGCGCGGTCCAGGCGCGGACGGGCGTAGACAGGCTTACCTTTGGCACATCATCGGCGCGCATAGGGCGCGCCCACAGCGCGTGAACGCTGCGCGTAAAAGCATCTGTCATAAGTGGATAGTGGAGGGGGGTGGGGCGAGGCAGGAGCAGCTGGGAGGCGGGAGCGGGGTGGAGAGCCGGGCTGGGAGGCACAACAACAAACAACAAAATGGCAGCAAGCCAAAAGCCAAGCAGGACGAGATTGGGCCACAAGTATGATAATGGCAATGAAATGGGCAGTGGCACCGGCACAATCAGGCACAAATAGGTTAAGCAGGCAAAGGCAGCAATGCACAACAGTATATTAATTAATGCGCAGTCTAACAGTATAGCGCTACGATAAAATCGATTCAGGAATCAGGCACAAATTATTACAGGAGCAATGCGAGCAATGCGAAATTGATTTAAAGTCAAAGAGCTGTCTTGCACGATAGCGCTACGATACCAGATTCTGGGCTGGGAGCAGCGTGGGGAACGACCGCTTCTGAGGAGCTCAGGACGGCACATCCTTGCCGGTAGATCAGTCAGGTCCATACATTGAAGGAAAGGTTGAGGGAAATTAGGTTATTTTTTTGTTGGACTCTGGTGGTAACTGTTCTACTGTGAGAACAGCAGACATCCCAAACCTACCCCTCTTGGGAGAAGCGATCCAAGTAGTGGGTGTTTCTAATAAACAAATTAGGACCCCGTCACAGAACCCATGGAAGTAAGGATCGGCAATTTTTAAAAAATACATAAGTCCAGTAAACCTGTTAGATAGGGACTTGCTGTGCAAAATGAATTGCACAATCTTTTGCACCCCAAGTGGTGTTGAAATTCAGACTCCAGGTGAGGATGGAATCTATAAATGAATGTTAGCAAAGTAGAAAGCTGAAATTAAAAAGATTACTATAGAAGATTTACCAGAAGAGCTGCAGAATACCGTAAATCCTGAGGTGTGGGATTTTACCGGAAAGGGAAGTCGGATTAATGGCAAATGTAGATCCGATTAAAGTGACAGTGAAAGAAGGTGCAGTCTATCCAAATACTCAACAGTACAAAATAAGCCCAGAAATAAAAGAAGGTGTTGCTGCAGAAATAAAGCGTTTGGTTGAGCAAGGCATTCTAAAAGAAATTATGAGCAGTCCCTGTAATTCACATATAATTGGCAAAAAAAACCGAGCTGAAAATATAGGGTTGTGCAAGACCTTCGCAAAATAAATAAAATTGTTGTCCCGTGTTGCCCAGTAGTGCCAAATCCCGCAGTGATTCTGTATCAGATACCATTGGAGCTAGATGGTTCACTGTAATTGATTTATGCTATGCCTTTTTCTCCATCCCATTGCATCCAGACAGTACATTTTTATTCTCGTTTAAGTTTAAAGAGCATGTCTATGTCTGGAATTGTGTTCCTCAAGGGTACACTAAAAGTACATCGATTTTTAATCAGATTCTGAAAAATAATCTTGAATCTTTGGTGCTGCCCGGACAGTCTGTTCTGGTGCAGTATATAGATGACCTATTAGTCGCGTCTAAAACTCGAGATGACTGCGTTGTCGACACCATTGCATTACTGAATCATTTGGCTGAAGGAGGGCATAAAGTGTAACCTGAAAAGTTACAATTTTGCTCCACATCTGTGAAATATCTGGGGCACCAGATAGAGAGAGGTGTCAGAAGAATAACATCAGAAAGAATCAAAATAATTAGAAACATGAATCTGCCTCAAACACAAAAAGAAATAAGAATGTTTATCGGAGTTGTAGGTTATTGCAGACAGTGGATTGTGAGATTTGCAGTCCTAGCTAACCCATTGATACAAATGACAAGGAAAAGAGCAAGAGACCCAGTAGAATGGGATGAAGAGAGCATGACTGCTTTCCTAAAATTACGAAACTGTGTTAAGCTCCAGCATTAGGAATGCCTGATTATTCGAAAGAATTTGCACTGTTTTGTGATGCAAAAGACAATTGTGCACTTTCAGTTTTGACTCAAACTCATGGCTTAATGCGACGTCCTGTGGCATACACTAGATTCATACATCTGCGTTGCCGGGATGTCTGAAAGCAGTAGCTGCAACCTGCATGAGCTTAGAGCAAAGTGAGTCTATCATAATGGGACATCCTATAACAGTGTATGTTCCACATGCAGTTGTGATTTTGTTGACAAAAACACGCACTCAGTACCTGACTCCTAGTCGGCTGATTAAGTATGAGCGAGTCATTCTAGGTGCAGAAAATGTGACAATTGACAGATGTACTGTCCTGAACCCAGCAACACTGTTACCTAATTCACATTTTGAAGAGGTAAGGGAAGAAGTTGAACATGATTGTGTCGTCCTCACAGAGTACTGTACTAAACCACGCCCAGACATACAGGAAGAGCCCCCTTAAAGGTTCAGAGTATGAGCTATATGTAGATGGCTCATGCTGCAACATGAGGAAGGAGGATTGCGTGCTTCTTATGCTGTGTGCACATTGGGTGGTATAGTCGAAGCACCCTTTTTACCAGGAGTCTAGTCTGCAGAAGTAGCTGAATTGATCGCTTTAATAAAAGCTTGCAAAATTGGGAAAAACTGGAAAGTAACCATATACACTGATAGCCAGTATGGTTACGGGGTTGTGCATGACTTTGCCCAACTTTGGATGCAAAGGGAGTTCATGACTTCTTCAGGTACTCCCATTAAAAATTGACATTTTGTAAAAGAATTGCTTGAAGCAATTCAATTGCCAAAAACCGTGGCTGTTGTCAAGTGTGCTTCTCACCAATATGGAAACGACAGAGTGACAGCAGGTAACTGTTATGCTGACCAGGTAGCCCAACATTGTGCCAAATATCAAATGGCAGTGAACAAGAAAATTGATGCAAGTGGAATCGGCTGCCAATTTATGTTGCTTGAAAGTGTAAGAACGTGGGAGGAAGTGAGAGATTTACAAAATGAAGCAGAACAAAAAGAAAAGGAAGCGTGGGAAAGAATAGGCTGTCAGAGAAGGGCTGGAGATGGTGTTATTATTTACTTGGATGGGAGACCTGTGATAGCAGACTGTATGCTTGCTCCTATGGCTAGGATGTACCATAGAGAGACACACATAGATAGAGACACCATGATTAGGTTGTTCAGACAAACCTGGTTTAATGCGAAGTTCAGGTACATAGCAGAGAGTCTTTGCCAGAGGTGCTCAATTTGCCAGCGAATGAATCCTGGTAGGAAAACTATAGTTTTCCCCGGAAAGATTGGAAAGGCAGAAGACCCATTTATAAAACTGCAAATTGATTTCATTCTACTACCTCTTTATCGAGGATTGAAATATGTCCTTGTCATGGTCATCCTATTTTCAAAATGGGTGGAAGCCTACCCTACCCGGAGGAATGATAGCTTGACTGTAGCCAAACTCCTCTTAAGAGAGCTCATTCCTCGTTTTGGTTTTCCAGTAATGATTGAATCAGGCCGAGGGTCTTATTTTAATAATGAAATAATTTGTCTGATCTGTGAAGCAGTCAAAATTGAGCAAAAGCTGCACTGTGCATACCGCCCAGTGCCTTCTAGGGTGGTAGAACAATTGAACGGCACAATCAAGTCAAGATTGGGAAAGATGTATGAATCTACCCGACTGGAGTGGCCCGATGCTTCACCTCTTGTTCTGATGGGACTCAGAAGCATTACAGACAAGAACACAGGCTTGAATCCCCATGAGATACTCATGGGAAGACCAATGAGGTAAGTGTGGGTACCAGGACACAAGTTGATAAATTTAACTGATGATTTAGTGCTAGAGTACTGCAAAGAACTGGCTGATCAAGTGCGCTCTATCTCTCACCAGGTTGGGGAAGACGCTGTGGCCAGACAATGAATTCCAACACATGACCTGAATCCAGGTGACTGGGTAGTGATAAAGAAACACACTCGAGAATCTTGCCTAGCACCACGGTGAGGAGAGCCACGCTAAGTCATTTGGTTACCACCACAGCTGTAAAGTGCAAGGGAATTCCAAACTGGATCCATGCCAGTCACACTAAAAGAGTGACAGAACCTGATGAAGGAGAAGCTGAAGGTTGTACAGCTGAAGGGTCCCAAGAAATCGATCCTGAAGTAGCTGATGAGGAACAACCGAGCAACAGTCAGGGTGAATGGATTCCAGTAGTTGATATAATTGAAGAGATTATAAGAACAAGAAGTCAAACCTATCTAGATAGACAGAGTGATAGTGAGGATGAGACAGGAATAGAAGAACGCACTCAGATTACAGAAATCAAAGCCAATAGTAATTCTGAGGAGGATCAGATAAGGAAAGATCAATATACTAAGATAACTGAAACACCCACCAGAACTCCTGAGTCTGAGGAGGGAGCAAAGGCTCAGGCGGAAGACAATCAAAGATTAAAAGACCTGAGGAGGACCAGATAGGTGTAGAGAAAAGTGTTCAGGAAGAAGGCGGCGAACAAAGTAAAAGTCAAAATCAAATTCAGCAAACTCCTGAACAAGGGCAGATTAGTCTAGAAGACCGCATCCAGGCAGAACTGACAAAAACAAGTCCTGGACTAGGTCAGATTTCAGAAGACAGCAAAGAAAAAATCGTGCCACAACTGAATGAAAATAAAAGAGTATCTGAAGAAAATCAAAGCACAGTGCCAGCTAAAAGACTCAGAAAGGGTGATAAGTGGCCTGGGGTAATCAAAAGACTAAAATGTCACCTTAAAACAATAAATGAAGAACAGAGCAAGGGAATTAAATACCTAGCCAAGCTGGACCATCCACAGAGAAACCAAGAAGGAGGAGTCCACGATTGAAAAGACTGAATAATAAATTCAAAGGCCCTGAATCGACCTATGTCATCCTTGAAGATTTCGAAAATTTAGACATAAGTGATGAAAGTGATGACAAATTAATTGTTGATTAGATTGACGAAGAAGTGAGGCCAACCTGAAAGAAGATTCACAAGTTATAGACTGTAAGAGTTACAAAGAGGGGTTAAGTCTTCTTAGTCAGTAATAGCGGATTATAATGCCGTTGGAAAACTGAAAAGAAATTGTATAAAAACTTGTTGTAGAGTATGCACATGTAGTATATTGATAGTACTTATAGCATGGTTAGGACTGACATTAGCTATACCTTATCTAATGAGTGAGAATACGCAGAATGACACTAGTACACATGAAAAGGTAGGTACACGTGAAAAGGCAAATATCCCTCAACAAAATAGAGTAGACTTAGAAGCACCAGGTGGGGTAGAATTACACTATAGTAGAGCTAAAAACAGAACAGATATAAATGTATTTGCTAATTTGTTAGTACACTATGTAGAAGCTATGGAAGTCAGTGATTGCTATGTGTGCATGAAATTGCCCACATCAGTAGCAGAAGGGGTTACTTATCATTTACCCCTGACATATGGTATCTCGTGTAGTATTTTGGCTAGTCTATTTTACAGAAATGGAAAGTTGCTGTATTACTATTCTAATTTTGATGTTGTTTTTTCTGAAGTACCCCTACGTAGAAATATGAACCCTGTCCTTAGTACTAGAGATTCAACACATTTTATGGGCGAGTATTTTCTAACAATGAAAGCAATCAATATAGCTGAAGCGCACAAAGACAACTTAACATGTAAGCTACATGAACAGGAGAAAGTATTTTTGAATTTAGTAGAAACAAGGAGACAGGATTTCCATAGAAAAGCTGCTGGATCAAAACGTAAAATTTCTAAGTGGGCCGCAAGTGATGAATTTGCCACAAATGGCAACAAGACTCAGGCTGCTAGGTTACTGGATTTCGAAAAGAAAGGGAAACTCTGTCTCCATAGAGAGAAAACAGACTATTATAATAATATATTCATTGGTTTCAGTGAATGTGAACACAATTTTAAGGTAATTGGGGGTTGGGGTTTTAAAGACAGAACTTAACCATTATTTCCTGGAATTTATTATATTTGTGGGAACAAGGTATATTTTAAGCTGCCTGATCATTGGTGCGGGAGTTGCTATTTCAGAATAGTATTCCCAAAGGTAGATCATATAAAAAGAATCACTGGAAGCAATAAAGAAAATAATGGACCGACAGGAAATAAAAGAGCTAGTTTCGCTGAAATTGTAGGAGATATATTTAGTGCATTGATACCTTCAGTGGGAGTGGTTCTGAATACTCAAATAATTTGTAAATTGTCAAATGTGGTGGATCGCTTATCAACTGACACTGCTGGAGGATTTTTGATGATCAATACCGAATTAGTTGCGGTAAGATCAATGGTTTTACAAAATAGACTTGCTCTCGATATATTATTGGCAAAAGAGGGCGGAGTCTGTATAGTGCTGAAAACACAACATTGTTGACATACATTCCTGATAAAAGTAATGAAATCGAGAAGTATGCAAGAAACATTACACATTTGAAAGAAGAATCGAAACCACTGGAGGTTGATAGTGCATGGAAGAGGTTAACTAATGGTCTCATCTGTAGGTAGTTGGTTTTCTAATGTAGGAAAAAGTATATTAGGTAGACTAATGATGCCAATAATGGGAGTAGCCCTACTGATTTTAGGGATAATGATTTGGTGTAAATGCTGCCGATACAAAAAGACATACAGTGAACAAGAAAGGAAAGAAGAGGAATTTTGAAGAAATTAAGCTTGAAGAGTTGAATGGGAATCTATATAAGAAAATGAAAAACTTCAAAATAAAGAATGAAAAAAGACTTAATAGAATGTTTGAAGAAATAGAATTGGGAAAATGTTAAAAGTTGGCCTCTGGTTCTGTAATTGGTGATGTCAGTCAGTCAAAATTCCTTTATTCGATAACTTAATATCAAAAAAGACATGGTGCAATCAATAACAATTAAACACTCAATAAAAAAACGTGAAATATAAATATTAAAAATACATAGTAACATTTCATTTTATACAATATTACAAAGTTTTGATACATACATAATAACAATATTAAAACTGTTAAAAAAAGACTGCTGTATGATAGTGCATGAACCTATAGACAGTTTATCTAGTGGGATTGTAGTGTAGTTCCTAGTTTCCCACTAGGCCCTGCGCATTGGAATAACATAAACAGTAGTATCGACGTGGAACTGCTTATATTCCAGGCCTCCACTGACTATGCTAAACTTAATTGGGTTGTGTTACCAACTAGCTCAGAGGTCACTGGAAACTTTCTTCTCTGCATAGGGAGTGATCAGCTTCCTTGGCACAGACAAGAAGGGATTCAGTTTTCCAACAACCGTGCAACATGACAACTTTGCTCCTCAGATCAAGAGTCGATCTCTAGGGTCGTGTGAAACAATAGACATAGATTTCACTCAGTCAGTCTAGTGCAGTTTACTTTCACAGTATGTAGAGAATAGAGAGACGGGCGTTTATCAATAAAGGTTAACATTTATTGAACAGTCTTTCTTCTCGTACAAGAGAAATGTATTGCCACAATTGCAATAACTGTTATTATAAAAAGTACGTACAGTAAGATAAGTATTGCGAAATAGAACTGTAAAAGCATTGATATGGTTTCTTAGCCATACAATGGTTTAAAAGTAATAAAACATATATACAGTCATATATACATTAGGCTAACATACTCAACTGGTGCTTCTAACTAAGCCTACCCCAGTGTGCCTGACCTAAGCCTAACACGTGAGAGGGGGAGTAAGTAAGTAGCTTAAGTTAAGTTGGTTTTGCCAAGGTTTGTTTCAAGAATTCTCGTCTAAGGGTTTAGTCAACACCATACCTCTGAATAGAATGATGGAGGATTGGTATCTCCTTCAGGGGTCTCTCTCGATATCCCAGTCACCCGCGAGGGTAAACCGGAAACGCCGGGACTGGATTTCTCTGCACGAGAAATGCAGCGGCTTCTCTCTTCAGCGCGTCGAGGAAAGAGGGGTGACAGCGTCCGCGGGCAGCTGGGCTGGATGTCTTCGCAGAGGACGGCTGCACGGCTCCTCAAGCGTACTGCACCATAGGTCGCGCTGTAGCGGCGATAATGGTAATCAGCAGCTTCACCACCACAGGATAGCAGGCTGCAGCAACAGAGTGCTAGTTTTTACCAACACAGGGTCATGCAGGCAGCTGGCATCAGCAACAGGCAACGAACTCGCAGTTCGTATCTCTCACAGCTCACATTGCTTAAGGCAACGTTGGTAATATTTATACCTGACAGGTGCCGGGTTTGACGCAAGTTTGCTGGACATAAGACGTCAATTAAAGATGTCACTAGGAAGTGACAGTTATCAGTTGCTCATTAGAGTTCCATTACTAATCAAAACATAGCAAGCGGGGATTTCCAGGTTTGCTAAGTTTTTATCTTGTTGAAGAACTCGGAGTGTTATCTAGGAATATCAGATAGTGACTGCTGCTCTGTCATTGCACTAATTGGTCGCAAAGGAAGTAGCAGAGAGTCATGCTGGAATGTGGCTCTGTTCGTGTGAGGCCAGAGATGACTTTTCAGAAAATCGCACTTGAACGGTTATGCCAATATAGGGAATACATGGATTTATAGCCGAATAGGGGCATAAGGTCACAGTATCGATCAGGAACCTAGATAAGCACGCAACACCCACTCCACGTTTTCATGTCCATCAAAATCACTAAAACTAAGCAATTAGATGCATGTGTAACATTGCCCACCCCAAAATACATAAATGCATTCGAAATAGGCGTACTTGTAATACATGGAATTTAGGTACTGTACGTTTTTTAAAGCATAGTAATCATTCAAAAAATTATTGCATATGAAGTCAATGAACGATTATGCAAAAGGAATTACACATGAAGTATCTCTGACAGAAGAAATGCGAGATAAATCATCACATAAAAATGCATTGTAATAACATGTGTGCTAGAGGCTGGTGTTATGTTGTTATGTCTCTAGATGTGCTTAGAAATAGAAGTGTGAAGCTTCTGTTCTCTAAGAATAGTTTTTACGTTAAGCAAAGAATTGTTCGTGCCAAAAAGGGTCAATATTAGAAAAATTGTCCAATTCAAAGAAAATAGATTTCCAAAGCTCCTGGCAGTTTTTGTTGAACAAAACTGAAGGCCGAATTCAGAGTTCATGGGAACGCTGTGTGTCGGAAAGCTTCTCAAAAGTTATTGTTTCTCTATGGGAGAGAACATCGTATCAGACAGGCTCGCAAAGAATTGGTCTACAAAATCAGGTGATAGTTCAACCAAATTAGATAGCGCTGTAACTTGGCAGGTGTGAGAATGATTGCTGTCATCGAAGGCAGGACCAGCAATGCTCACAGAACGTTGTACCTGGATGATGTTGCTTTTGTCACTCGCTCCACTGTTACCACTTGGCTGTAGTACAGGAGTCTCCACGAATGCCGTCATCAGGATTGGTAGCCGCTGGGGACAACACAATGCGTGAGCCGTTATTGGACTGAGCAAAGTATCGACGTCCATTGGTACTGCTGATGGAAGTGAAAGACAGATGTCCAACACGCATTCATCGCCGCAAAGCATACACCGTAGCACAGGTAAAATGCAATTTTGCCATATTGGTCTGAATGAAAGGAACCAGGTCATGTTTAGATCTCTCAGCCTGGCCAATCCGAGGACGTTAGTTATCCTGTCCCTGTAGCGCATTGCTAGGATTGTCTCTTCCATTCCCATGGGAGCTATGTCTGAGCCGAGGCTTGCCATAACGTAGCAGGATGGTCAAAAATAGAATCCCTGCGATGAGTCCCAAAAATAGTGGTATGCCGCCAAAGATGGAGTGCACAAAATTAGGAAAGATTCCCAAAATTGCCTGGAAGGGTGTTAGCAGTCCCGTAAAGACTGTCTTAAATATGCCTGGGATGCTTGTTGCACTAGACATGTTAAGGAGTTGGCTGAACATTTCTACGAAATGCACGGGGCAATTTGTTGATAAAAGGTCATGGACTTCAGTAGCCGTCCTTGCGACTAGAAGATCATACGTCTCTTTAGATGACGTTATAGGCACTGTTGTCTGTAAAAGCACAGATTTCATTTTGCTTAATGTATCAATTCGTATAGAATAGAGATTCAGACGAGGCCAGAGAGGAGTCACTATGTCTGGAGGCCCGCTCGGAAACAATGCTTGCATACAACATTTGACCATGGACGTTACTTGTACTAGATAACTTTTCCCTGGCGCGAGGCCACAGCACCTGTGATCCGTTCTAAGAATGTAACTCCCGTTCGAAAGTTGCATAAAGAAGGGCTCTATCTGAGTTGCAGGTGTGACTAGCTGGTGGCATGATAGGTTGTTTGAATTTCCATCACATGCTCCGTGTAAATTAATACCCAGACACAAAAGTATACCGCTTAGTGAGTGTTTACAGTTGTCACCACTAAGAAATACATTTTTGTCGCTGTCACTATAGCAAGAATGAGTGTATGGTAATTTCCATTCGGATTTTACATATCCCTTACCCAATTGTTCATATTGGCCAGCAGGTATGTACTCAAGGCATTTATGAAATCGGAAAGTTGTTATCGGAATTGTGATAATTCCGTGTATTATCCATTCAATGACAGGACTCTCTGACATTGTCAATGGTAATCTCTCGAGTTTCTCGATGCTCAAGATTGTATAGTCTGCTCCTTTCTGTGCCAAACTGATCTGTTTATCAGTAAGGTTAAAAATGGAAAATAATGACGTTGTGTTGATTAAACGCCAAGGCACATAGCCTGAACGAAGATTTTGCAGCGTCCAGCCTAGTTCTATAATAGAGCGTAATTGAGACTGGCCATGTTGTAACATTAGCAAATCTCTGTCTATCACATCAAAGGCAGAGGATACAATATTGTCCAAAGAATATATTCTGGAAGACAGAGTCATTAACCCATTGTCTACTACAGAAAGTGATTTCTCCAAATTAATACGATCAATTTCTCGTATTTTTTCAGCAGTTTCAATTTGCTTTACTTTCCAAGCCTCGTTGTAAGCAGCATAGATGCTGGTCGCTATGAAACGCTTTTGACGCTGTTTGCGTGGTCCAAGAATGAAATCGCGCAAATCAGCACCATCTTTTAATAAAGACAAGTGTTGCTTAATTTCAGCCAGTGTGGATGTAGTTAGCCATTCTAGGCAGAGTTTCCCTACACTGTATGTTGTTATAATCCCTGGATGTTGTCTCTGGGAGTATCTAGGGTCTAATCTGGTCATTTTTAACCCCTGTGTTTTATTCAGGAACCTATCTTGACAGCTATTTGTGTCTGTAGGCCAGATTAACCACTTTTTCCAATCAGGATGTGTTCTGTTGAAATGTAAAATTTGTGACACTTCTAACTCAATATCAGCTGTTGCATTTTCAGGTATTGGCTTCGGTATAGACGGTGTTTTAAGGTCTTTGTTCTTAGCTAGGCCAAGACAAGATGTTTGGTGTACTGTGTCATTTAAAAATAACATTTGTTCTGGTATCATGCAGGTTCTAAATAGTGCTTCTATGCCTTGCACCTGCCAATCTTTTGTACCCCAAATTGTTTTCGTTTCAATATTATTTTTCCAATAATCAAAACCAAATGTCATCATTTTGTCATAAAATGCTTCTGAATATATCAATTTAGAATTTGTCAGCATTGTTTTCATGCCTGTTTTATCTAACAGTTTGTAATAAAACGTTTCTGCATCACTGGTGTTAAACCCTGAGAAGTATTTGAATTTCTCAAAAAATGCTTTAGAACTGCTTTTAGGTGGTGTAGCACAATGTTCCCATTGATTATACATAAAAACATTTCTAGGCTGTGCAGATTTATGCAAGTAATGATCCCCATAGTGGGTGTAACAGAATAACTGCTCATAACTAGATGAACCTTGTAAATAATCATGATCTGTGAATCTAGCTGACATTACTAAATCAGACATCATGTCATTAATACTGTTAAAGTCCCAATCATCAGAGAATGTACTTGGTGTCACAAAGTCACTTAAGGAAACCTTTAGTTGATGAGGATACTTCAGGATTTCGACCGGACCATAGATCTCATAGTCTGTTTTCTCCCATACTACCCCACCAGGTATTGGAATTGCTGTGACATTTACTGTTGACAGTTCTCTTTTCTTCACGTGGGATGATCTGTGTGGTTTCAGGACTAGGTTGATGTTCTGACTTGCTGTGTCCATTCAATTGTAATGAACTTTCCTAAAATTAAAACTAAAATTAGGCATAGTAGGAGTATGAATACCCCTGAGATAATCCAATGCTCAATCAACGGTGAATCCAGATATAGTTCTTTGATTTGTTGAAGGAGTCCTGTTGTATTTTCTTTAGAATACTTTTTTGTTTCTGGCATCACTTCGGGGTCATTTAAATCTTCAGAGAAGTTGTCGAAGTTGATGAAATAACCAGAGGCAGTTCTGTCAATTGATGGGATTGCTCTTTCAATCTGTCTCTCGGTAGCACTTTCTGATGCCACATCATTGTAGACTGGTGTTGTTTCTTGACGAACTGTTTCAATCTGTGTTTCAAGAGGCACGAGTTCCATGGCATTATTGCATAGTCCTTCATTGTGCACTGCAGGCTGATCGAATGTGATGAGTCTTTCAGTTTAAACCTCTTGAATTGTTGCAAGTTTGGGTATTCTGTTGTTTCTTGGGAGTCCACTGGGCCTACTGTTGATTATAGGCCACATGCTTGTGGTTTTACCAGGTCGATGGACACGACTCTGTTCTCCTTTTTACCAGCAAGGGGCGGTAGCACAACTGATCTTGTTCCGGTGACTGCCAAGACAGGTACTGCTTTTCTGTAAGAAGGCCCAAATTCCTTCTTCACCGCGATCTTTTCTCTGACTAGATCCCCAATCTTTGGAATCCAGACAGGCCTTGCTGGGGCTGTTGCGGGTGGTGCCTCGTCAGTGGTACTTGGCTGTTGCTTTAACTTTATGTTGCTTAATGATTTTCTTGTTTCATTCAGTTCCTGTAAAACAGCCAAACGGTCTTTTACTTCAAACTGCGTTTTTTTCTTCTTGTACCACTGACATCTGACTATCGAGGTCCTGAACGTTCATTCTAATTCCGAACAATAGTTCGTATGGGCTGAAACCTTTTAGAGAATTTCTTGGCATGTTGTTAAGACTAGTCTGGACACTTATTAAATGTTTGACCCACCCAGCGCCTGAACCTAATACCTTCGCAGTTATAGATTGCTTTATATCCCGGCTTTTTCTTTCTACCACACTTGTGCGACGGACAAGAATACCGCAACCCAATTCCCATGCCAGCCATGGCCTCCCTATAAGCTCGAGAGCTGAAAGCAGGACCCTGGTCAGAATGGAACGTGGTAATTGCGTATATGCCGATATGGACTTGCAAATCTTTTTATAACCGTTCTAGCGTCAGCCGAGCGCTGGGGGCCTCATTATTTAAGTGCTTTTCGTCTTAACTATTAATAGGACGCAGGATGGGGTGTAGGCAGCGTTACGCTCTTTCTGACTGGTAGCCGGTAGCAAGGTTCGCTACTGCGATCCCTATTACAGTTCTCACAGTTGTTTGCATATATTTGGTGTTCTACACTCATTCCCGGCCACCAGAATACTGATTGTAATTCAGTCAGTGATTCCTTGATCTCTCTGTGCCGTAGACCCAAACCCATGTGTGCGTCTGCTATTAAAAATATTCTCCTGTTCATGTTTGGAATTACTCTATCCCCCACTCCAGGGATTCGAGCAAAAGGAACGGAGTTTGCATCGATTATGTATGCATAATTGAGTGGATAGTTCACGGGTAGTGCTGCACAGTCGCCTTTTACGGTCGTTTTTACTGCTAGCATGGTTTCTCCGTCTATGTATTTATCTGTACGCTTTTTTGTGGCTACGGAAGCCGGTTTAGTTGCTTCCGCGGTGGCTGTATTAGCCAATGAATTCCCTGCAACGTGAACGCCATCACGCTGAAGACTCTGTGCGTGAATCACGTGAGTCTTCTGTAGTTCTTTGTGTAAAAGAGCTACCTCGTTCCAGAGCAATTTATGCTTTATTGTGGCACCTGTGTCATCTTTGTAGTCGTTTTCGATCCAACTCTGCAGTTTATTGTTGTAAGAGTTGACGCAAAAATGAGAATCGCACACTATAAGTGTGGGGAATTCGCGTTCTGCATTTTCGAGCGCCATCTTTAAAGATCTGATTTCAGTTCTCTGAGCCGAACAGTACTTTACTGATTCGGTTTTTGTTATTTTCGGTCTGAATTTACCGCACAGCCAACGACCTTTAATGATCGCACATGCTGCATCGTAGGATTTTCTCTCTACGTTGAAATGCTGTACAAAGCTATCTGTATAGATTATACAGGCGTATTGTGGGAGAGGCAGGATTTCGATTGGCAGAGGATATTCTTCTTCATATTCTAAATCATTCAGTTCTTTGTATTGCGGGGCGAAATAGTATTTCACGTCTTCCGCTCCTAGAGAATCTATACACTGCATCCATTTCGGATCCAGTGACACTGTAGGCAGGTTTACAGGGCTGAATAGCGCCTCGAAGGCGGATTCCGCTGTAAGGATATTAATCCGTTTGCCGTGTGCTAGTTCTCGTTCATTTGCTAATGCGATTTGCACTGAGTTCACAGTTCTTTCTGTGTGACTGAATGTTTTTTCTGCTTGTGTGTACAAGTGAGATTTAATTGAAATTGGTACCTTTTCTCCCTCATTAGAGGTTAGGTACGTAAATTCGCATCTTCCTGGGATGACTCGGATTACAAGATCGATCGTGTTGTCACGCGTATCTAATTTAGTTTTTGCTAACATGTCTGTTTGCAGTGATCTCAAAATTTCTGTGTGTTTTTGAGTCCAATTGATTTGTTTTAAATCAGGTTTTATTAGTTCGTAGAGAGGTTTAACCCTCTCTGCGTAATTTAGGATGTAAGTTCTTCCGAAATTCAGAAAACCTAGTATTGATTGTAAATTCTTCAGCGTTTTTGGAGCTTGGAGTACCGCGCACTTCTCTAAGAAGTTGTCCGCTAGGCTTTTCCCTTCACTTGATAATTCGTACCCTAAAAACAGTACCGTCAGATGGGCAATTCGGGACTTTTTAAAGTTGAATTTGTAACCCTCTGCTGCGAACCCAAGTATGATGGTGTTCACTCTTTTCAAGTGAGTATCCAAGTCGTCGTCTGTGAGATAAATATCATCTACGTAAGATAATGCTTCATCATCATAGATTTGTAGTAACTCTGTTACCCTAGCTGAGAATAGTCCTGGGCTGTTCTTGAACCCCTGTGGGAGTCGACAGAATTTTTTCTGTGACCCAAATGCGGAGAAAGCGGTCAAGTATCTGCTTTCTGGTGCAATGTTTTGACAAAAGAAACCATTAGAAATGTCTAATGTCGTTTTATATTTTTTCCTAACTATGTTATTCATTAGGGCTGCACTATGCGAGTTTTGTACTGCAAAAGTTTTGCAACATGTATTAAGATGTCTGTAGTCCAAAACTAGACGATATGAATTGTCTGGCTTGGAGACAGGAAACAAAGGATTGTTCATCTGAGAGGTGCATGTTTCAATCACCCCCTGGTACTCAAGTTGATCTAAGATCTCCCTGACCTGTTTTTTAGCTTCTTGCTTTATGGGATACTGCCGTTGGGCAGTTGGTTCACTTTTTAATTGGATTTTGTGAGGCGGTGAATCCTCATCCCATCCTACATGATTTTTATACAATGCAGGTGCCTGGGCTACTGCCCATTTCCTTGCATATGTGTATTTTTTATGAATCGGAATGTGATTCGAGAAGGCAGGCATAATCACTTCTTCGCCACGAGGGCACTCCCTGACAAACTCTGGGGGCCAATCTTTTTCAGCTAACAGAATATCATAGCCTTTTGAGAGCTTATCCCAAAATAGACCCTTAATTTTCCTAGTCTTATCACCCTCCATACGCAATGTTATTTCGTATATTTTATGGGGCTCGCTAAGTCTGGCGTCGGCAGTTTCAACCTGAATGTATTCATTCGTGTCCACTGTCTCCAGATGACTCATCAAGATCTTGCGCGCTATACTGATTTCTGCTGCACTGTCCAACATTGTCAATGCCCACTCCCCGTTTTTCAACTGTGTCCTCAGTATTCTCGGCATGGTTGATTACTCTAATACTGGCTACCTTCTTTTTCTGAAATTGAGATTTCTTATTTTGAGCAGGTTCCTTGTCTTTGGACTTGGTGTGCTCTCCTGGGTCTGACCGTCCTCTTCTTTCCGAATTCTGTGGAAAAGATCGAGAGGGACGTGTATCAATACTTTGATATCCATCAGGTTTTTTTATATTATCCCTATTTCTAAGGTTATATCTTTTCTCAGAGGGCTCCCGTTGGGGAGACTGGCGTTCTCGAGTCGGAGTTCTTTCCCTCCGTCGAGGAGACCTTCCTCTGGACTGGAAAACTTTTTCCTTGGGAGTGGATTGTTTATTTCCATCCCAGCTCTTTTTAGGAGTGTTTAAATTATTTTTAATAAATAATTTTTCAGGATTTTCGAGCAGTTGGGGTTTTACCGGTTTCCCACCCAAGCTGTCTCTACCTAATTCTTCATAGCATTTTTCTATGATTTTTGCAAGCTCAACAGGATCTTTTATATCGGTTTCCCTCAACTTCTGGCGAATCGCCACAGATGCTGCTTCTCCCTTTATGTTGGCTAATAATATAGCCGTGACCTGCTTGAAATCTTTCAGTAATTTCATACCTAGATTTAAAGCGGGCTCTGGACCGAATTCATTTTGAATCTGTTTTAGCACTTCTGGTATTACCGCCATAGACGGAACACCGTGTGTTTTTGTGTAAATGGAAGCAAAGACTGTACCCCAAGTGTCGCAGTCCTCCACGTGTGGTGCGATTCCCATAGGAAGGCAGATGGTCAAGATTCTGTGTTTCTCAATAGGGGTAGTATCAGGAAATACTGCCTCTATTTGAGTGATTTTCTGGGCTAACCAGAAAGGAATTTGTTCCCGTTTTACGGGTGTTTTACCAAGACATGACTGTATGTTCTGTGGTGTAATTTTATTTGTGTTCCCCTGATGAGGGGTCAGCTGTGGTGTATTAACAGCTGGCTGGACTGTTGCAGTCCGTATTACATATTGGACTAATTGCCTATGTATTTTTATTAATGTTTTGAGCTGTTCTAACAGCTCTTCCTTAGACATTTTTGCAATGTCAGGATGTGGTGTGTAGCTGGCTAGAACCGGCCACGTGGCTCCTGGTTTACCTAGTGGACCGAGCCTAGTAATGTGATCATTGTGTTTTAGGGCGCCATTAAACCAGAGCAGGTGCTCTTGAAATTTAAGTGGGATTTCAACCTCCTCGAAAGGAGCGTACTCTCCCGGAGGTTCCTCTATTTTGTAATAGTGAAACTCTTGTGTTATAGCGTTTACCTCTGGAAAGTTTATCCATGTATAGAATACCTCTGTCTGCCGATACTCGTGAGCCTCTATCACGAAAATTACTGTACCACCTTGAGGTGGCAGTCCGTTTTCTATAAGTTTTAAAGTTATAGATCTTCTTAACTGGACCGGGATGATAATAGCACCCGGGTCTGTGTATTCGGGACCTTGCTGAGTCGCATCTGCTGCGGCCCCAGAGGTTCCGTTTTCTGGCATTGTAAAAATGCGAGGTTTGCAGAGTAGGTCTCCAAGGAGACAAAGATTAGATGCACGATATTTTGGAACACTGTATCCTTCAACGTTGAATAAACCAGAGCTTTACATAGGAATCTCTTCCTACTAAGGTCGGGCGGATTTTAACCTTTCACCCACTCCAGACGTCTATTGGAGTATTTACGGGAGAAAGGGGTGTGAAATATGCACGACTGAGTTACTCTACAAGTCTTGCGTTAGTTTATCGCCTTACCAAACGTTAGGGCGCCATGTAGTGTAGTTCCTAGTTTCCCACTAGGCCCTGCGCATTGGAATAACATAAACAGTAGTATCGACGTGGAACTGCTTATATTCCAGGCCTCCACTGACTATGCTAAACTTAATTGGGTTGTGTTACCAACTAGCTCAGAGGTCACTGGAAACTTTCTTCTCTGCATAGGGAGTGATCAGCTTCCTTGGCACAGACAAGAAGGGATTCAGTTTTCCAACAACCGTGCAACATGACAACTTTGCTCCTCAGATCAAGAGTCGATCTCTAGGGTCGTGTGAAACAATAGACATAGATTTCACTCAGTCAGTCTAGTGCAGTTTACTTTCACAGTATGTAGAGAATAGAGAGACGGGCGTTTATCAATAAAGGTTAACATTTATTGAACAGTCTTTCTTCTCGTACAAGAGAAATGTATTGCCACAATTGCAATAACTGTTATTATAAAAAGTACGTACAGTAAGATAAGTATTGCGAAATAGAACTGTAAAAGCATTGATATGGTTTCTTAGCCATACAATGGTTTAAAAGTAATAAAACATATATACAGTCATATATACATTAGGCTAACATACTCAACTGGTGCTTCTAACTAAGCCTACCCCAGTGTGCCTGACCTAAGCCTAACACGTGAGAAGGGGAGTAAGTAAGTAGCTTAAGTTAAGTTGGTTTTGCCAAGGTTTGTTTCAAGAATTCTCGTCTAAGGGTTTAGTCAACACCATACCTCTGAATAGAATGATGGAGGATTGGTATCTCCTTCAGGGGTCTCTCTCGATATCCCAGTCACCCGCGAGGGTAAACCGGAAACGCCGGGACTGGATTTCTCTGCACGAGAAATGCAGCGGCTTCTCTCTTCAGCGCGTCGAGGAAAGAGGGGTGACAGCGTCCGCGGGCAGCTGGGCTGGATGTCTTCGCAGAGGACGGCTGCACGGCTCCTCAAGCGTACTGCACCATAGGTCGCGCTGTAGCGGCGATAATGGTAATCAGCAGCTTCACCACCACAGGATAGCAGGCTGCAGCAACAGAGTGCTAGTTTTTACCAACACAGGGTCATGCAGGCAGCTGGCATCAGCAACAGGCAACGAACTCGCAGTTCGTATCTCTCACAGCTCACATTGCTTAAGGCAACGTTGGTAATATTTATACCTGACAGGTGCCGGGTTTGACGCAAGTTTGCTGGACATAAGACGTCAATTAAAGATGTCACTAGGAAGTGACAGTTATCAGTTGCTCATTAGAGTTCCATTACTAATCAAAACATAGCAAGCGGGGATTTCCAGGTTTGCTAAGTTTTTATCTTGTTGAAGAACTCGGAGTGTTATCTAGGAATATCAGATAGTGACTGCTGCTCTGTCATTGCACTAATTGGTCGCAAAGGAAGTAGCAGAGAGTCATGCTGGAATGTGGCTCTGTTCGTGTGAGGCCAGAGATGACTTTTCAGAAAATCGCACTTGAACGGTTATGCCAATATAGGGAATAAATGGATTTATAGCCGAATAGGGGCATAAGGTCACAGTATCGATCAGGAACCTAGATAAGCACGCAACAGGATTAAGATGTTCTACTCAGGAATACTTAGTGTTTGCGCTGGGATGTTGAACTTTTTCCTAATACAAATAGCAGCAACCAGGAAATTTGCAACATGAAACATTATTCGAGGGGAGTTTAATTGCTGTAAATACACAAGTGCTGGCCTCACCTGTGTAAAACCAACCTCTCTCACAATTGGGAATAAAAACTTCCTTCTACATTCCTGATAAAAGTCGCAGAACATAAAAAAGTGTAATGTATCCTGAGAAGAAAAATTATCGCATTTGCAGGGGTCTGCCTGGTCTGGGGAGCACCAAGTACGAAAGGATCCCAAGGAATAGTGTATCAGGTTGAAGCGGAATCTGATCAGGAGGTACTGATGGAACGGGTTGTTCACTGTAATCAGATAGGGTTCAGGGCCTACACAACTAACCAAAGCATAGTTGGCTCTTGCCATTGGTTTCACTAGTTCGATCTCCTCTCGCTCTAGTGATAACAGGTCCAGCATAGCAGTTTTTGTCAGTGCGATGTCCTTTTTAGTTATGGTTTCGGGTGAGGAGAAAAGGGCCGCACGCCCAATTTTTTGAAAACCAGATTTTATATATGCTAACCATGGGATTCTATTGGCTTTGTCCAACGCAAGACAGTTTTTTAATGTAGTATGGTTTAGTGAAATTTCCTCGTTTAACCAGATCTTTAACCAATATATCAATGGAGCAGTTTTGATCTGGTCAGTAACATATCGGACTCCCAGTTCGGTATGGGTAGAGAAAGTAGGGGTAGACTGGGGGACAGAGAGGACCCCTCTGAGAAATGTATTCTCAATTAGCTGGATTTTATTCTTAGCTGTGTAGCCCCACATTTCACAACCATATGTTGCCACTGTCAGGCATTTGGCTTTGTATACCATTAAAATTGCTTCTACAGGTCTAGCCCCCAGTTTGTTTGTGAACCCTGTAAGTCCTGAAATGGTCCTTGCAAACGCCACACTACGGCTATTATTTTGTGGGCGCCAGGTTCCCTTTTCATCAAATAAAACCCCCAAATAGGGGAAAGTAGGGACCCTACAGACCTCATCCCCGCTACAAAAAAAGTCTTAATTCTAGTATTCCGGTTAGCCCTCCCAGTAATCAGGACTTGAGATTTTTTTGCATTAATTTTTAAGTCCAGACTCTGCATAAAACTTCCAAAAGCATCCAGCAGCTTCTGAAGGCCTACCCCGGTACGTGCCAGGAGGACAGCATCGTCCGCGTACAGGAGGACTGGTATGGCCAGTTCCCCTATACGCGGAATATCCGGGGAAATCTCAGCAAGATGAGACTCAAGGGCGTTTATATATAATGTAAACAACAGGGGAGCCATAATGCACCCCTGTCTGACCCCCCTATCTGACCTAAAGTGTCTTGTGCAACGTCCCTGAGAATTAACTCGAATTTTTGCTGAGAGATCGGAATGGAGAACGGCTAAAAAATGCACCAAAGAGGCATCAATTCCCATGTCTAAAAGTATGTTCCAGAGCTTTGTCCTATTGACGAGATCAAACGCGGAGGAGAGGTCCATAAACCCCATATAAAGTGAGCCCTCCTTGGCCACCGTATACTTGCTAATTAAAAGATGTAGGTTTAGACACTGGTCGATGGTACTCCGCTTTGATCTGAAGCCATATTGGGCATTTGACAAAACTCCCCTCTCTTCCAGCCACTCAGTCAATCTGTGCAATATCACCCGACCCAATATTTTTACAGAGGAGTCAATCAAAGAAATGGGTCTATAGCAGGCAGGGTCCAGCCTAGCACCATTTTTAAAGACTGGTATAATAACTGAAGTGGCCCACGAGGCTGGTAGATTATCTGGGTCAATAGAATAAAAACATGAGTTAAAATGTTTGACCATAAATTCGGTGCTGTTCTAAACAAATCCGCTGGCACCCCGTCTGGCCCAGGGGCCTTATTTTTAGACATTTCTTCTATGGCCCTTTCAACTTCGTATACCTCAAAAATTAAAGGAGAGAGGGCACTACCAGACAACTTATGTCGGGGGGATTGACCATTTCCTGGGAGACTATAGATATTTTCAAAATGAGCTATCCATGCCTCATCTACAATATTACAATCCAAGGAGGGTTTATCATCATTAGAAAACAGTGGCTGGTTTACTGTGGCCCAAAATTTCCCACTATCTTTCAATACTTCTATCGAGAGAAGTTTAAACCATGCTTCCTCCTGCAGCTCCTTTTTTCTTTCCGATAGGAAAGAAGAGGAATTTTGAAGAAATTAAGCTTGAAGAGTTGAATGGGAATCTATATAAGAATCTATATAAGAAAATGAAAAACTTCAAAATAAATAATGAAAAAAGACTTAATAGAATGTTTGAAGAAATAGAATTGGGAAAATGTTAAAAGTTGGCATCTGGTTCTGTAATTGGTGATGGTATAGAATACCATCAAAGAGTGGATTGATGGAGTAAGGTTTCATACGTAAAGAGACTTGCTCGGATTCAATCCTCTCGAAATAACAAGTAATCTATAAATCATTATGTTTTGTCTAATAATTGCACTACACGACATTTCTAGTATCTAGGGGAAGCTTTCCTATGTGTTTTACCAACAGTAACCTGAGTGACTTAATATGGCCGCCGAAAACGCGTGAACTCTTCTGCGCATACGTCTACCACATCTACGTGGTGTGACGTCTTTCGCTTTTGGTGGGAATTTTTTGCACCTGCGCACCAGTATTAAAAGATGGCCACTGCATGTTCCACATGCTAAAGCACCTGCTTCTGCTTTAACTAAACATTGTTCGTTCTGCTCAACTATTAATGCTATAGATAAAATAAAGTAATGGGAATAGAGTAGAGATACGTGGTATACAGTGCATTCATTTATTCTCGCTTTCTAATGTGTTTCTCTTTGACTTTATTATTAGCTCATATTTGGGCCTGGAAAATGAATTGTAACGCCACATTTGAAACTCACACTGCGCATGTGCCAGAATTCCGAGAGTCCTCAAGCAATGGCATTGAACCTATGCCAGTGGCCGTCTTGACTGTGATGCGCCTGGGAACTCGACCTCGTGAACTCTCCAGAGGAAGAGACTGTATAAATTGTTATAATTTGTATATCATGTTGCTACAGTAATGCTGGGTGGAATAAAAGTACATGGGAAAGTAAAATCATGGGCGGGAACATTGATCTAAATTATTGAATGGAAATGTTCTCATACTGGTATGGTGTGATGACCTCTCCTTGCCTTTCTGGCCAATCAAATCAAGGGAATACACACATTTGCAACACTGGGGGGTGGTACATTGCCCTGGAAAATGGTATAACTAAGGTAGGCTTAGCTAGTTAGATTGTCTGACTTGTCAGAGTAGCTGACCTGTCACTGACCCAACGTGTGCTGTAGGAGATCGAGAGCAGAGGTGCTGGTGGAGCACTCTGTCAGAAGAATCAGGGATTGCTCAGGGAGAAGAATTGATAACCCAATCGGGGTCCGACAGTTAGCCACAGAGGGGTGTGACGCTGGCGTTGCACTTAGCTGAGGGTTTCTGTCCTGACCATCACCTGTCCTGATCTGTATCTGTCCTGTCCTGTTGGCACCAGATTTGTCAGGAGCTGTTTCTTTGCCCAGCCCGTGGCCAGGGTTGGTCTTCACACCATTCTAGGTAAATCTAATCTGTGGGGTATGTCATTGTTCTGTTTCCCTATTTCACCCTTCCCAGGTATCAATATCCAATAGAATTCTTGCAATATTTCTACAGTTCATCATATTGATTATTATATTCTTGCTTGAAAAATCTTTAACTGAACTTTTATGGACTCTTGCAAATAAGCATTTACATAGATAAAGTGTTTAACACTTCCCCGAGTCTGTGGTTATTTTATGAAGGTAAATGTTATTATCTACCTATTATGCTAACTCCCTTTTCGATTTCTTATGACTTGAACACAGGTGACAAGGATTGGTAAGTCAGTGTGTATAGATATTAAGTCCTAAAGAGAAACAAAATCCTGATAGGCAAAGGTAAAGGCAGGATTACCTGTTCAAAGTGTGTATGTTTAGGGGCCCAGGTGAGTATGGTAATTGAGCAGGTAACTCCGCGGGCCATGTTATGTTAGGTAGTTTTATATAGCGCGCATCTGCCTCAGTGAAGGGGCGTCCCGGCGCTTGCAGCATCACAGTGGCATAGTGTTCTTCATGTACGACCATGGAGCCAACTGTATAAACTACAGGGTATCAGTGCCTATCACAAATACACATACAGCACATTCACACGTTAGCTGAAAAGTGTGGCAAAGGGCACGATGTGAAAGAGATGTCAACTTAAAAAGTTGAACCTAAAAAGGAAACTACATGCAAGCCTCACCACACTTTGTGGCACTCCACCATTGTTCCCTAGGAAGGACTCTACTGCTGATAAAGGCAACTGGCTGATCCTGGCCCAGTTCATTCACTTGTGACAACACTGCGCCTATCCAATGTACAGAGGAATCGGTCTGAACAAATTATTTTTTGCAGCATGGGGCTTTCAGTAGAGGTGCTGATTACAGAGCATCCTTGAGAGTGGATGGAGCACTGTCAAAAGGCTTTTGACGGGACTTTGTGGGTTGCATTTTGGAGGTCAAATCTATGGCACCATAACAGTCTAGGAATCTCCTGTGGTATCTAGTCAGGCCTAAGATGGCTCTGACCTGGGTCTTAGGAGACTCCCAGAGGTTGTACATGGCCTCCACTTACCCGGTGGCCCAAGTAAACAACAGGACCTTCTCTTATATGGCACTTAATTGCCTGGATAGTCAGGCCAGTCAGCTGCCAGGCCTAAAGCACTTCCTTGAGGTGGACCAGGTGATCTTCCCAGGTGGAGCCAAATATAGCCATTTCATCCAGGTAAGTTGCACTGAAACTCCCCAATCCTGACAGTACATGTTATGTTATGTTATGTTATTTGAGATTTGTATAGCGCTAAATCACTGACAGGTCTCATGATTCACCAACCTTTAAAAAGGTGGGATGACTTTAAATTGAAAGCTGCCCTCTAATGTGATGAAAGCAAACATCTCCTTGGCTTCTTGAGTGAGGACAATCGGAGTACTTTTGACCCGACAGGAGATTATTGGTAGATACTTTGCCTCCCCCAACTGGTCAACGAGCTCATCAGCGCTTGGAATAAGGTGGACCACAGTCTTAGTGACTGTGCTGAGGCTCACACAGTGCACACAGGACCTCATCTCAGGTAATCATCCCTTTGGGGTTGGGCTTGTGCACCAGTAACACTGGGTTGGCCCAATGGCTACTGGAGGGCTCAAGGACCACCAGCGCCAACATCTTGGCAAGCACAGCCTTGACCTGGTCGGACAATCTTACTCTTTGTCCTCTGTGTCAACATCAGGAGCACACAATGTTTGTCAGACCTGGGGCAGAGAAAACAGTCCGGCAAACTTTTTCAGCAGGTGACAGTCCCTTTGTTGCTGGTCTGTCAGTGTGGGAGAGAGAACTACTACTTCCACAGTTCCATCTTCTGCATTAGTAGAAATGAGGTCTGGGAGAGTATTACTCTGTTCTTCGCCACATCTGTAACCATCAACATGGCGAGGTCTGCCCTTTTGTGGAGTAGCTTGATACTGGTTACATGGATTAACCTGTGAGGTTTCCTATGAGTACCCAAGTCAACCAAGTAGGCTATTTCCCACAACTTCTCTAAAATGGGGGGTAGGGCCCAGTCCAGTTGTCCAGGAAGGCTTTTGATGCTACAAGCCAAGAGCCACACCAGCTCTCCTGGCTGGCATTCTACCATGGAGGACTGTTGATCACACCACTGCTCGACAGGCTCCTGGCTAGCCACCAAATTCTGGTTTGCCTTCTTCATGTACTCAGCCATTCTGGAGCAAAGGCCAAGCACATCGTCCAGTATGTCCTGCTTCAGTGCTCTCCCAGCCTAGCTGCGTGAACCTTTCACATGGTGTCCAAAGCGTAGCTCGAAAGGGACAGAAGCCAGCTACTTTTGAGGGACCTCCCTGCAGGCAAACAATAAGCAAGGGAGGAAAATGTTTTATCTCCCCTCCTGAGTTTTAAAGCCAAACCAATGATCATGCCTTTGATTGTTGCTTTTGTTGAACTGCTCTACTAAACCATTCCTATGAGGTTGACAGGGGTAGTGAACTTGCAAGTCACACCACATTCATTCTGCATTGCCTTGAAATATGTAGACATGACATTTGTGCCACTATCTGAGATGACCTCCTTAGGAAACCCAATCCTGGTGAAGATTCAGAGTGCTCTCCCACTGCAGGGCCAGTGACGGTCTTAATAGGGATTGACTTAAGATACCTAGTGGCATGGTCCACTACCACCAGGATGAACCTATTCCCTGAAATTGGGGGGCAAGTCTACAGGGGTCTCCAACCAATAGCTTGTGGGCTACTATAGCTCACCCGTCTGCAGCCCCGCTTATTTGCCTCTTTTGCTTGGTTGAATTATTCATTAAAAATGTGAGATTATACAACACTAATATTTGTAGCGCTCAATGCTTTTCATTGAAATAAGTAGCTCACAGTACAGAAAAGTTTGGAGGCCCCTGGTAGGGACCAACAATATCTATTCCCACCTTCTCAAAAGGAGTCCCCACCACTGGTACAGCGCCTCAGCAACATCGGAATCCAGGACAAGGCGCTGGAATGGATCATCTCCTTCCTCGACGGAAGAACACAGAGAGTCCGCCTACCACCGTACAAGTCAGAGGCCTCCGAAGTCATCTGCGGCGTCCCTCAAGGATCATCTCTGAGCCCCACCCTCTTCAACGTCTACATGAGCCCCCTCGCGGCCATCGCACGCAAACACAACCTCAGCATAATCTCCTACGCCGACGACACCCAGCTGATCCTCTCCCTGACCAACGACCCCGCCTCCGCCAGAGCCAACCTGCACGAAGGGATGAAAGAGGTAGCCGAGTGGATGACGACCAGCCGCCTGAAACTGAACTCTGACAAGACGGAGGTCCTCATCCTGGGCTCTTCACCCTCCGCCTGGGACGACTCCTGGTGGCCTCCCGCCCTGGGCACCGCACCCAAACCGACAGACCATGCACGCAACCTGGGCTTCATCCTGGACTCCTCCCTCTCCATGACCAGGCAAGTCAACAACGTCTCCTCGGCGTGCTTCAACATCCTACGCATGCTACGGAAGATCTTCTGGTGGATCCCCACCGAGACCAGGAAGACCGTCACCCAGGCCCTCGTCACCAGCCGACTGGACTACGGCAACGCCCTCTACGCCGGTACCACCGCCAAGCTCCAGAAGAGACTCCAGCGGATCCAGAACGCCTCAGCCAGACTCATCCTCGACATCCCACGAACCAGCCACATCTCCGGACATCTGAGAGACCTTCACTGGCTCCCCGTCAACAAAAGAATCACATTCCGCCTCCTCACCCACGCACACAAAGCCCTACACGACCAAGGTCCGAGCTACCTCAACAGCCGGATCAACTTCTACGCTCCCAAACGCCACCTCCGATCAGCCAACCACGCCCTCGCCGCCGTCCCCCGCATCCGAAGAGCGACTACAGGAGGAAGGTCCTTCTCCTACCTGGCCGCCAAGACCTGGAACTCCCTCCAGACCGACCTGCGCCTGACCCAAGACCACCTCTCCTTCAGGAAGAAGCTGAAGACCTGGCTGTTCGAGCAGTAGCGGACCCCCCCCCCCCAGCGCCTTGAGACCCTATGGGTATGTAGCGCGCTCTATAAGTGTCATTGATTGATTGGTAGTGGCATCAGGGGAGCCTTTTGCTTGCCTCCTACCTTGCCACTGGCTTGGCAGGTCACACAGAAGTGACAAAACTCCTTGACCTTCTTGGACATCCTGGCCAGTAGAAATGATTGTCCAGCCTTCGGTTTGTGCCAGGGGGATATTGTGGGCTAGGTTAAGGAGAATCTCCCTGTACTGTTGAGGGACCACTAGCCTCCTGGATGTCCCTGGTTTGGGGTTGCTTGGCTCTCCTCCCAGTATACCTTATGGGTATCACTGGTATCCCCCTTTGCCTGTTTGACAGCCAACAGTCACATGTCTTCTAGCGATGGACAGGTCCTTTATCCTTTGCTTAGGTCCTTCCTACAAGGGTCCAATGCTCCTTGGAGTTCTTCCATGTCGGGCAAGTTTCCAGGAGTCCATTCTTCTTCAGGCACTAGACCTCCCCCGGAGATTGGCCTTCTTCTGGGCCTTTGAACATTTGGAAGCTGGAGAGCCTTTTGGCTTTAGGGACCGGGTTTAGGATCCAGGATCATTTGACTTTCTCTCCTGGCCATCAGGGTGACCCAGCATGGCTCATCCGCTTTACTTCTGCCCAAGCAGATGTTTTTCAGTCATTGCACAGCAGTCGCTCCACTGGGATTACAGGGGACACAGCTACCTTCTTTGGGACAGTAAATTCTCCCAACTCAAATCAACCACAGCTATAGAGTGGGACTTTGTGACATTGTAAGCGTTGACAACCTTGTGCACCTCCTCAGGTAGAATCTGGTCTGAGGAAACCAGTGTAGCCATAACCATGGTTATACTGGCATCTGTATCCCTCAGAGCCTTTATCTCCACCCCATTGATTTTTGGCCACTACTATGCTTCTCGGTGCTAGGAGGCCAGTGGGCCGAAGGTTCAATCTTCTCCCCAACCAGGGACACTAAGGTGGCCTCTGATCTAGTAGGAACTTCCCGTCTGATCCATACACTACATAACCCTTTGGATTGGTTACCAGTTGGTACATTTTTGGTGTACGCTGTATCTCACCTCTCAGCCAGAGCTATAGCCCTCCCCAAGTCTAGGGCTGCCATGTCCGCCTGTGTTTAGAGAGGTGGCGGTATGCTTGCCCTACTCAACAGGCTACAATTGTCCACCTCTTCATTCCCACTATCTTGGGGTAATTCAGTCTCTGGGCATGGAGATACCCTGTGAGCCACATCCCAAGCTCTCAGAGCCTTAATCAAAGCAGCTTTCTTGGCTTTACCTCAAAATTTCCCTTTTGCACAAAATGCCTTGGGTCATCCCTATTGTAGGACGACAGGTTTGTAAAGTCTAAATTCAAATCTCCTTGAAGAAAAAAGGCTTCTGGTTTGTTCAAAACCTTTACTTGAAATTTGACAAACTTTAAAACTCTTGTCCACTCCTTGGGGAAATGATTGCGACACTGTGGAGAAAGTACTCTTCATTCACCAATACCCAGAGAAAGCACTTCTTGGGAGCAAGAACTTATTTTCTAGGTGTCCACCTATGCGGATTCACTAGTCTTAACTTTGACAACTATATGGTACTACTAAACACAAGTTCTAGATCCCACCAATGGGAGGAAATTGGGTGCATTATCCGCTCTAGAATGGCACCTTGCCTCAAAATCCCAAGATAGAAGAAGAAAAAACCATGGGTGGAACAACCTTCTCTGTTCAAGCAGCCAAACTATGGAACTCTTTACCACCGAACACAAGATCCACGGACAACCACTGTATCTTCAGAAAACAACTCAAGAATTGACTCTTCGCCACATAAGCACCATACACAAACAGAAATATACAACATATCCCTCTGTATATAAGCATTTATTTGTACTATAGATATGTACCTATCTTTGTGTATTGCTTTGTATAAACATGTAGAATAATGTTAAAAAAAAATTGAATACATGTTTAAGTACAACACTTGAAAACTAGAGTTTACCTAATGCATATTTAATCTACATATACTTACTTCCTTTATGCATCCTTATACCTTCTGTGTATTTGGATCTATATATTGATAACTTCTCGTAAAAAAAGTATATTTCATGCACTACCCTATTTCTCATCCTATACCAATATCTTTAAACTGCATATACTTACATCCTTCTTGCATCTATTCACTTTCCATGTACTTATGTATCTATATATTTAGGACTTACTTTCTTCTAATTCAGGATATCCAATGCACTACCCTATACCACTCTCAATAGACCTTCTACCCAAACTTTGACTCACTTCAAACTTCTTTCTACTACTCTTTTCAATGCAATGATACCAGTGGTTTTTGCTAACCGGCAGACAACGAGCATGCTCGCCTCGCGGCCAACTCGCACTCCGGTAGTGCACCCCTACAGCGGCATCTCGAGGCAGCCTGGTCAGACGGCATTCCGGACATTCGGCAGGTGATGTGTGTTTGCACAGAGGAGAAGTATCCAGACGGCGTGCCTTCCGACTCACAGAGAGCAAGGAGGAGCCCTGGCAGCCGAGAGTCAGGATAGCAGGCATGGGTGCAGGTGAGCCAGTTATTGGAGACTCTTGGGCGAGGTTTACCTCTGGGCCCCACGCCCTTCCTCTGTGACTCAGATGGTACTGCACCTCTCCCTAGGGCTCCGCAGCGCTGTAGGAGGGGGGGGGCATGGGATATTCCGGAGTTCAGGATCTGCATGTCAGCTGCGGCCCGGGACAGCGGGCCTTTGAGACCTTCTTGGAGGACTAGTGGCAGCGGTGCTTAGACCACGTTCCCCTGTGGGCCCAGCCACCTCAGCAGGCACCCACCCCACCTCAGTGACACATCATCCACCGACCCACACTGCAGGGAGATGGGCTGAGACTGTTGGGAGTGGCTGACCCGGGAAGCAAGGCGAGCACCCCTGGAGAGGAGAGCAGTGATTACGGACCCTGCAGAGGTGTACTAACTGACTTAGCTCACCAGAGGGTGCACGACAAGACGAACATTCATCACGCGCTGAGAGCTGTTGCTGAACTGAATACACCCTACCTGCCTTGTCTACCGGAATTTAATCCAGAATTAAAGCAAACCCTGTCTTTGATTATCAGCTTTATTTCTAAGAGCCGGGTGTTGCTGAAGCTGAACTTGAGACAGACCTGGCGAGGACATTTAAAGTGTGGATTCGACCATCCAACGATGAGTTATAGGAGAAAACATTTGTCCCTGTGCTGTTACTGGCGAGGCTCTTCATCCTGCTTTACTGCTCCCCTGAATTGCTGCGGTCTACAACACCCTGGAGGGGTGAGGGTGAGGTCTCAGGGTCTGACTCACCTTATTGCCACCATCTGCACTCAGGAGGAGGACTTCAAATCCCAGATTGCCATTGTTCCTGCTCAGCTGCCGCAAGTGAGGGGGGAGACGTGTCAGAGCATATAGCACTGTCTCTCCACCCACAGCGCGGGACGCAGCCCGGACCAAGGGTGGGCCCGTCTGAGCCCATCCGAGGCTGGGATTACCCCCCCAAAAATTGCGCTACATGTGTTATAAGTTGAATGATTGCTTATTTGGCAATACTTGATTAATGTGGGAGAGTATTTGGGGGTGTAATAAGTAAAGATTTGGGACTATACTCTCCGACGTACTGCAGGGAGTCTGTCACCTCCACCCAATTGAACCAGTTACTTCCTAACCATGGGGGAGAGTATTCCTCCATTTACAAGGCCAAATACTAGACAGAAGGCCTCTGTGCGATCCTCCATTGTGAAACCTACAGCTATTTATAAAATGTTACGCCAGGTAATTGGGGCTGTTTCTGGTGAGATCGAACGTATTGAGACATCTCTCACTAACACCAACGATCCCAAGAATTACCCCAACCCTGGAAACAGGGGTCATGGATTCTTCCAAAATAGTAAATCTCCCAATTACCCCTGACTTAACGCCTGCCCAAGATAAAGCAACTACCGAAACTTTAAGTAAAATCGACACAAGGGCAAATAGAAAAGGTGGCCAGCGGAAACAAAAAGCACACAAGGGGGGGGAAGCAAGTAAACCGCACACTGAGGGTAGCCCCAAAACAACAGTCAGAGGGCCATGCACTGTATACTAATAGTATAGAGCCAATGGAGCCTGCCCTATGGGCCTCAAATCTGGTTAAAGAGCTCAAATCACATTTTGAAAGGCTTATAAAATCTGAGCTTGAAGTCGTAACTAGTCATTTAGAGAAGCGGACTTCATTGGTAGATACATGGGGGAGCAAATTAGACACTGCCCTGAATAACTTTGAAACCAATAAACTGTTGGATCATGCCCCTGATCAATTCAATTCAATTTGACTTTATTCGGTTAAAAGAATAATAACCATAAAAGTACATAAAAACAGTTCATGATAATACAGTGTCAAACTCGATACATAATACAAACAAGAAGAAAAATGCAAGTTAAACATGGATTAAATTTAAGTGCAAATTGATTTACGTAATCTAAAAACATTGCTAAAAAATTCCGAGATGCAGGCAACATTAAAAATAACATCTAATTTCTGGAGTTCCAGGAAGGCAACCTTACAACGTCTCACACCCTTTTCCCTTAGAATTGGAATAATCAATCTTTTCCTGGGTAACGTATAATAATTACAGAAAAAAGTGACATGGATGTCAGACTGTTCCGATTGGTCATCACATGGGCATTTAGTGAGATTACAGGACCAACAATTCATTGCGGGGAAGCTTAGGGCCCTAAAGAGGATGCCTAACCTAAATCGGGTCAAAATGAACCGCGAAAATTCTGTCAAAGAAAGGGTTAAGTATGGTTGGATTTTCCCTTGTGTTGATACAGGTAGATGGGCTAAGACAGTTTTCTTCTCATGTTCCACTGTCATTCTACGTTCTTCCAGGTGTTTCATACACTTTATTTTTAGTGCCTTTCTCGTGATGTTACACATGGACAAGGGATTGTCATAATAGCCCATACAGCCAACACCTCCAAGGAAGTCCCTAATGTATGTGAACCACCTTATCCTCCCAGCATAATCCAAAGTTAGTCCATCAGTTAGGATAGCACGGTTCAATACACATCCATCACTAGTCCAGGCCCTATGCCACAGCAGTATGGGTTGGATTCTAATTATGTCTTCAATATAACATTGGCCCAGTTCCGTATGACAGGTGTAACTAGAGGCACTCTCAGGTACAGCTAATGTGTCTCAGGAATTTGTTTTCGGCCACTTGTATAGATTTGACATTTTCATACCCCCACAATCCCGCACCATAGACCGCAATAGGGACACAGGTGGCATTGTAAATTTTTAAAAGTTCTACAGTTGGTTTTTTCCCCATCTTTTTTGCGAAATTTTTAAGGGCAGTGATAGATTTGCAGAACAGGGCTTTCCTTACTTTTATCGCTTCTATCCAGTTCCCTGCTTCGTGAAATAAAATACCAAGGTAAGAAAAGGTGGCAGTATAGTCTATAGGGGTTGCATTAATAAACATCCGCCTCCTTCTTCTGCTAGCTCCAGGGCCACAGTTCATAGAGAATGTCTTGGAGCAGTTGATTTTCAAATCCAGATTAGTCATGAATGCATGATGTTACAAGACATTGCAGAGCCACCGGGGTGCGAGCCATTAAGACCGCATCATCTGCGTATAGTAACGCAGGAATTGGTCTTTTAGCTACCCTAGGCATATCACAAGTTGTTTCCACTAGGGCGTTCTCTATTCCATTTATATATACCAGGAATAGGAAAGGTGCTAAAACGCAACCCTGGCGTACCCCACGTCCAATATCAAAAGATCTAGTGCATTCACCTTTTTTACCATAACGCACTGTTGCGATGGCACCCGAATACAAGTCCTTAAGAAAGGCGATTATATTTCCTTCTACACCAAGAGATTCCATAATGTCCCATAATTTGCTGTGTGAGACACAGTCAAACGCTGACGTCAAGTCAACGAAGGTGAAATAAATGGGCTCACGTTGTGCCTTGGTATATTTCTGCTGGAGGATAAATAAGTTTAGGCCCTGATCTACTGTCCCCTGCCCCTTTTGGAACCCGTATTGAAGGTCACTGATTATAGAGTTGTCTTCCGACCATTTTTGTAGCCTACCTAGTATTACTCTTCCTAATATCTTTACAGTGCTGTCCAATAAGGAGATGGGGCGATAGCACAAAGGTTTTTTTCCTGTCCCCTTTTTTAAAAATTGGAACAATAACAGACATAAACCATGATGGGAGTAGGCTCATCTTTAGGGATGCATTAAAAAGTTGCACTAAGAGTGGGCCCCATAGGTCGATATTATTTTTGAACAGGTCTGGAGGTATGCCATCTGGACCTGGGGCTTTACCGCCCCGTGTTGCTTTGAGGCTCTCAGTTATTTCTTTTAGGGTAAATTTTAATTCCAAACCATTCGCTCTCATTTCCCCCTGATTAAGTATTGGTAATTGCAACGGAGGAATCTGCTCGTCAGTAGAGGTACTATACAGGCTGGAATAATGGCCCACCCAAGAGTCCTCGGTAATGGCAATTTCAATACGTGCTTTTCCTGAATCAAAGAAGGGGGCATTTACTGCTTTCCAAAAAGCACAAACATCCTTACTCAATGAGGCCTCACAGAGCTTCTCCCAGGCTTCAGTTTTAATTGCCAACTTCCTTCTTTTCAATGCATTCTGATAAGATTTCCGCGCCACCCTAACCCTTAAAGGATTACGGGGGACAGCATGTAAATCTCTCTTAAGCTCAGAGTGGGCCTTTGTACACGTGTGATCAAACCATTTTCTCGTCTTTTCCTTACTTGATTTAGAAGCCACCCAGAGGTTACCCTTAATTTGAGAAGCAATAACCTCAAACTGTTTAAGGATCTCCTGACTAGTCGCACTTTCATCCAGAATGGTCAAGAAGCTAGGCAAGCATTCGGTTACCAGGTTACGCAGAAAATCACTTGGGACCACCCTGTCCCACTTTAATGCGTAGCCATTTTGTTTTGCCATACTAATATCAGATGTTCTGCACAGATCTCCCCTCTATAGCCACTGCCTGAAAGGGATTTATAATCTCCATGATTATCGTGTAGTGATCGCTAAGTGGGGTATCAAGGGTCCAACACCTTTTGACCATATGTCTGTGCCTAACGGAAGTTATTACAAAATCTATTATAGACAAAACACCCCTGCCATTAAACGTAGGGACAAAGGGGAGCTCTATTTGACCAATTTCATTTGCGTACCCTAGATCTTCAGAGTGAAGAATCTCATTTAATAGGTCTCCACAGATGGAATGTTTAAAGTGTGTTAAGTCAGTATCCGGGTCCAACATAAGCCCACATACTCCTTTCTGGCTTTTTTTGCATATGGTAGTTAAAATCACCTCCCCAAACGACCCAAACATCCCTAGCATTTTTATCTGTTTCTTTACCTAGATCATTACCTAGCATCTTAAGAGTCAGTTCCAGGTCAGCAGGAGGGATATTGTTATAACAATTTATAATTAAAAGACACAGTTCCTTACTTGCATCAATCCGCACTAGCTGGTAATATGGGTTGTGGGAAGAAAAGTGGATCTTCTTGCAGTTTAAGGAGTTAGATATAAACGTCGTCAGTCCCCCTTTAGCCCTACCGTGGTGAACCTCTACTGCAGATGTAAACAGTGTTTTATAGCCTGGAAGATGGAGGGGTTCTAAGGTCCAAGTTTCCTGTAGACAAAGAATCCCAATCTCTTCTATTGTTTTTAACCAGATGGGATTCGATGATTTGGACCTGAGCCCTGCCACATTCCAGAACATTATGCTAACAGTTTCCCTGTTTAGTGAATTAACTGCTAAGCATTGGCCCATATCTACAACTGGGTTATTAATAATAATGGTTCCCATTCCCTGGGAGGATGGGTACACCGGAGCTACAGTGGGGGGGGATTACAAGAGTGGGAATAGGAGAAGAACTGATGCCAGATGTTACGCCAAGACCATTGTCAGAAGTGACTGGGTTTGAATCAGATGATACACCAAGACCATTGTCAAAAGTGACTGGGTTTGAATCAAGGGCTGAGGGCAATCAATCAACCCCGTCCAGTCCATTGAGACAATTAAATCGGTTGTAGTCATAAAGAGGTGTCTCCGGAGGTCGGTAAACCGGTCGTGCAGCATACCCCCGATATCTTGCTCTCCGTTCAACCCTCGTCCAATTGCCTTGTGCTAAATCATGGTGCATATGGGTAGGAGGGAAGAAAAAGGACACTGGCAAAGTCTGTATGGTAGAGTCAGGAGATCTGTTTGACCCAGCACATATGTGTGAAACAGTCCTAGGATCTCGAAAACTCACCATGATACAGTTCCCTATTATTGATTTTCTAGTTTTCCCCAGCCAAGGTACCCTTCTCACCATGATAATTTCATTGTTGAGATGGGCCGGAAAGGGGTCTGTTCCAGTTCAACCATTTGATAATTTTTCTTTTAAGTGAGTGGAAGTTCTCACCTTCGCCCACTTCAAGAGGAGGAGCATCCGCCATAACCACCATAAAGCTATTAGCCTCATGCGGCAAGTCGGGTCTCCGTGGTCTGGGGGCAGGCTTCTCAGGGAGTAGGGGAGCAGTGCTATCATTAGGTATAGCCCCAAAGGTAGTCACAGGGGGAACTGGGCCTACTGGTTGTAGAGATGGAATATTAGGTTTGCTAAATGGTGTTGGGGCTAAGTTGGCCATGAGAGGTTGAGGAAGGGGGGCAGCAGCAATAACCAAGGGAGGTCCCGCATTAACTGAAAGGTTTTGAGTGTTGGGGGGACATTTAGGAAGGGAATAAGACTCAAGGGGTCTGCCCTGTTTAATAGCCGAGGTTTTCAGGCTACTTATAGTTGCCTCCAAGATAGTGAGTCTGATCTCCACTTTCTTCAAGCTCTCACTGATGGGCAGAAGCAGTGATCTAAGTAAAAATTCTATATTCCCCATAGAGGTAACGGGGGGTGATATATTAGGTGGATTATCCCCTGGGACACTAACAGGGTCAGTGGTATTAGTACCCTTAACAGAAGAAGCTTTATGCACATCCAATATTATCCCATCAGAAATGGAAGGGAGCTTAGGGGCTTTTCCGAAGTCGGAATGGGGGATTTTGGTCTTGCCCTGCCCTCCTCTCAACTTCCTTCTACGCTTGTTTGGTGGTGGGCCATGCACCTCTGAAAAAAACTATTTGCTTCGGCTTAGTTTTCCTTATTTTAACTACAGAGGGCGTTTGAGTGACTAAGTCAACAGCCATACTGCTGGGACTGGGGGGGGGGGGGGGGGGGGTGACATCAGAGGTCTGCTCAGTGGATAAGCAAAGATTGGGAATACCATCCCGCAGTAGAAGAGGGACGCCTTCTTGGGATAATAGATCCTGGCTAATGTTAAAGGAGCCTCCCTCTTGGGAGATAGGATAAGGAATGATATCACTAAGAGGCCTATTTTTCATATTCTCAATAGAGCGGCGGCGCTCCGCCAAGGAGGTTTCTTTACCCCCATCACCCTGTGCCCGTGTAAAATAGTTATCCAGAGTCCCATTTCTAACTCCTCCCACCTTCGCTGGTGTTCCCTCCATAGCCGGTGATGGCATGTCCAATACCTATATCAAAAGTCCATAAAAAAAATCAAAGGAATGCAGGCGAAAGAGAGTAGGCCCAGCCCGGTCTACTCCGGCCCTAGATGGCCACAGACGGTCCCGCCCTTGTCCTGGGCGCGCTCCCGCGCAGCGGGGAAAGCCCCTGCTCTTAGTAGGTGTGATGAGCGTAGGGGGCATGGCTAGCAGGGAGAGCGGGGCCAGGTGTTCCAAATTGGCCGAGCAGGGACTCCTGGGCAATGGAGTCCCCGCACTCACGCTCGCAGCCCTGCCCTGCCCCTGCGCTCACAGGTGATGGTAGCTCCAAGCAGCAGGGACACACCTCCACACAATGCGGGACCTGCGAAGCGGGTTCCGCGAGCAGTCCAGGAATCAGGTATGCACACAAGGCAGGCAGCCCAACAGGAACGACGGAGATCTGGCAAATAAGGGTGTAAGCCCCTGATCACCAACGCATATATGCGGCCCCACCTGTTACTACTGTACCATCTGTACCAAACCCGCCAAGTAGGCCCATCTCTGGTATTCATCACGTTGCAGATCCAGTTGTCTCTCAACAGGGGTCAATACAAGTTAGGGACATTGCCCACGGCTTGAGGAACACACTAACAACCACAGGCCCTTTAGTGGATCAAAATATATATCTAGTAACCACAAAGGAGACAATGGGCACACTTGTCAACTTAACTTAAGGGTAACAAACCCTTCCCCGACTTGTATCGACCTACCTCCAGCTTCTACTCCTTACGTTGTTATTTTAGCTGGAATACCAGAGTTGGAATCAGGTAGTGGCGAGCTCTATCCGGAGTTGAAAAACAAAATTATTTTTTGGCTAAATAAATACAGACCCCTTCCCCCTTTAATTCAGAGTGAAATTCTATTCGCTCAGAGGGTCAGTTGGTTGGGACAGAGGCGGAAAGACATTCCGGGGGACTGTGTTTTGATGAATTTTAGGGATACCAGGACGGTCCAGCACATTCTTAGATGGGGACCAACCAGGGAGAACAGTGGAATCCAGACACTCCCCTTAGGCTATTTCTACCCATCTAGTTCCCTGTTAGAAAAGATGATAAGTGTATATAAAAAGTGGGAGTCGAGAGGACAGACTGGAAATATGCCAAACATGGGTCAGGGATGGAAAATATCTCGTCTTTTAATATTCCTGTTAACAACAGATAAGCTCCCTAGACCTAGTTGATTGACTGGATCCTATAGCCAAACAAATAGAAGGTATACCTATTCAGCCAGTTGAGCATCAAAACTGTGGAAGATAGGAGTCTGCGGGTCACCATCCTAGGAAAATGTGAGAGGCTATAGCGGCACCTGGTCGTTCTGGTGCCCCCATTAGTACACTAGGGGAGTCCCATGGCACTACACAGGGTCGGGAGGGGATCCCTTGTCAAGTGCTTCTCCAGGTGTGACCCTTGCACACACAGATCAATACTGCAATACACTCACAGTATATTAAGATGGTATCCTGGAACATAGCAGGTCTCATTTCTAAAATGGATCTCCCCGACTGGGGAGAATGTATTGATACACATGAGCTAGGTCTCTTTCAGGAAACATGGTCTATCTTCCCATTGTACAGAGTAGGTAAAGTTGCATATTCAATCCCAGCCCTTCAGGGGCAGGCCCTCAGGGGGTCTTTGTATTTGGGTTGCCTTACATCTGGGTTGTACCATTAAGTTGATGAACACGGATTCCCTGGACATTTTGTGTATCCTCCTTTCCTTTGATGCCATATCTAAGTAGGCTATCATTAACATTTATTCTCGTCAAGGAAGGGTGGGGCAAACCTCCTAGATTGTTTGGCCTCCTTTCTATCTCCCTTACCCGAGTCTGGACATACTATAATTGGAGGGGATTACATAGTCATTTTGAACCTCTTATTGGCATAAGTACTACCATTACCAGTGAGCACGACTCTGTCTGGGTTGTCACAGAATGTAACATCTATCCAACACGGGGGTGGACCCCCCCCCCCCCCATTGTCCTACAAATGAACTCTCACCCATTCACTTAGGGCATGTAATGCTCGATTCCTTGCCGACAGCCCAGAAAACGTCACTTTTAATAAGTTGGGACAGGCCTCTACAATGGACTACATCCCGGTAGACTTAGAGATTTGGTCTAGAATCAAGGACTCTATGGTCCAGTCTCGATGTGAAAGTGACCATAATCCTTTGGTGTTAGAGTTCGTTTATTCCAACCGAGTACTGGACAGGGCTTGCCAACTCAATCTGTCCCAAATTTAACTGCAATAGAAGGCAGAAGAGTACGCTGGGGAACCCTTGTTGCATCCAGTGAAAAAGTGGCCTCCCTTTACACACAAACCATTCCTTTTTTAGAGACATCATTTGGAATGCTCTAGATTAATGAGGGTGATGAATCTTTGTTGTTGCTACGTAAATACCACCAAGATATGGTTACAAAGTTAGCAGAATTTTTCTATAACAGTGAAAATAGCAATTACTCTGACCCCAAACCTAAACACCCCTGGTATAGTAAAGCCTGTAGGGAAGCCAAACGCGCTTCATTACTCAGGATTAAGAAGGATACCACATGTATTAAAGCAAGCAGGCTACACTATAAAAAAATACTCTAGTTGAAGATAAAGCAGCTTGGGATATTGAAAAATAGGAAGCAATAAAGAAAGCTTTAGAGACCAGAGACATGAGAGGCTTTTGGAACCTAGTTAAGACCTAATTCCGAAGGCAGCTCTGCTATTGCACCAAATCTGGGGGAAGAAGCTTGGAGATCCCATTTTAAAGTTTTATATTCAAGGCCTCTAGATGAAGTTGTAGTATATAGGGAAATGAACAATTGTTACTTACCTGTAAACAGGTGGTTCTCCAGTATTGGTGTCTTTCATAGATTCACATGCTTGAATATTCCCCGTCGTCGAAGTGGGAGTCCCACAGTAAATAAAATAGCAATAATGCTAACATATATACATATGTAATATCATAATAAATAATAAAACAGATAAAATATATACTGAAAAACCTCAACAAAGGTTCCTACATAGGAATGCATTAGAGAGAAAAAACTCATTTGCAACATATCAGTGTCATTATGTTAGTCCAAACTGCAGCCAATCAGGCTCAAGCACCCTCTAGAACCTTCTCCTCAGAAGCTCAAGCCCTCAGATTTTCGTAGCACAAGTAATAAGAGCGTATGAGGAGAACAAGAGCCTCTGAGGGGAGGAGGGAGGGTCGCATGTGAATCTATGAAAGACACCAATACTGGAGAACCACCTGTTTACAGGTAAGTAACAATTGTTCTTCTCCAGTATTAGGGATGTCTTTCATAGATTCACATGCTTGAATAGAATAAATAGCAGTAACCTCCTAGAACTGAGATTGCAATAATTCTTAACACTTGAAAAGAACAACATATAGCTTAAAAGCAAAAACAATCTCAAGTAATGGAGGAGGGAACAGAGGCTCACCTTATTTGAAAAGATGACGAAGCACTGCTTGCCCAACTGCGGTATCCGCTTCATTGACAGCTTCCAAACAATAATGTCTGGTAAAGGTGTGCCTGCTGGACCATGTCGCTGCTCGACAAATCTGGTGTAGAGGCACCCCCGCAAACAACGCAGTGGACGATGCCATCGCTCTTGTTGAATGTGCCTTCACTGGACTCGGTAAAGGCCTGCCAGCCTGCTGATGACAAAAGGATATGGCTGAAGAGAGCCATCGTGCAACTGTTTGTTTAGTCACTAAATGCCCTTTTCGCAGCAGTCCATATGCTATAAATAGCTGATCGGATTTACGGAAAGGGGCTGTTCTGGAAATGTAGAATTTTAGACAACGTTTTATGTCTAAAGAATGTAGTCGTTGTTCTGCTGGAGATTTAGGATCTGGGAAAAAAGTCTTTAAGAAGACAGGTTCGTTCAAATGGAAGTCAGTAGGTACTTTTGGTAGAAAAGAAGGATTGGTACGAAGTGACACTCCATCGGGCTTAAACTGTAAATACGGAGGCTTGATGGTAAAAGCGTGTAGGTCACTTACACGACGAGACGATGTTAAAGCCAAAAGTAAAGCAACCTTCCAGGTAAGGAACTTGATTTGTGCTCGGTGAATCGGCTCAAATGGAGGCTTCATAAGTTGTGATAATACCACGTTGAGGTGCCATGCCGGAGGAGGGCGCCTTAACGGAGGAAACTTCCTGAAAAGACCTTTAAAGAACTGTCGGATGATTCTGGATGAACAGAGAGACGTAAAGCCATCATGGCGGTAGCGTGAAATGGCTGCCAGAAAGACTCTCAATGTGGCATGTGAGAGACCAGACTGAGCGAGGCTCAGAAAGAACGGTAAAAGTTGCTCCGGAGTGGAATCAATTGGATGAATGTTGGATGCAGCGCACCAATGACAGAAACGTTTCCACTTTAATTTATATGTTTTGATGGTGGATGGAGCTCTAGCAGACGCTAGAATGTCTCTACATTCTTGGGGCATAGTTAAGGAGGCAAATTCAACATATTCAGGTTCCATGCCGACAATTGAAGCGTCAACGGGTCTGGATGGCAAATTTGCCCGCCGTCCATCGTCAGGAGGTCCGAACGTGGATGTAGATGAATGGGCTTGCATTGTGACATTAGAAGGAGTTCCGAAAACCAAGCCTGCCTGGGCCAACGTGGGGCGATAAGCGGCAGGGTTGCCTGCGCATCTTCCACAACGTTCTTGGCACCAATGGGATCGGTGGAAATGCATAAGCAAACAGTCCGCTCCAATCCATGAGTAGGGCATTGCCGCTGGATTCTGGATGAGGATGCCAACTTGCGAAAGTCTGGCACTTCCGATTCACTGGGGTTGCAAAGAGGTCTATCTTGGGATGACCCCATCGACGGAACACCAGGTCTAGAGTTGGTTGGTGCAACTCCCATTCGTGAGTGGATGACGCAGACCTGCTCAGGGAATCTGCCAGTATGTTGGATGCTCCCGGCAGATGGACTGCCGTCAAAGAAATGTTGTGACGAAGTGCCCATTCCCAAATTCTTTGAGCTAGACGAGACAGAGGCTGAGATTTTGTGCCGCCCTGTTTGTTCATGTAGTGCATGCTGGTGGTGTTGTCTGTTTGAACCAGCACCGATTCCCCTTGCACCACGGGCAAGAATGCCTTGAGCGCCAGGAAGATTGCCAGCAACTCCAGTCGGTTGATATGCCAGGTTCGCTGAACTATCTTCTGTCGCCGTTCGATGGAGACGAACGCTTTTGACACGTCCGTGTCTAGGATAGCTGCGAGGAAGTTCCTGTTCCGCAGAGGTGTTTAGTGTGACTTTTCCACATTGATGGTCAACCCTAGAGACTTGAACAGGGTTTGGCACAAACGTGTGTCGTGAGCCAACTGGAGCGAGGATTGGGATTTTAGAAGACAATCGTCCAGGTAAGGAAATATCTGGACTCCCTGAAGACGCAGATGAGCCATGACCGGAGCCAGAACCTTCGTGAAAACACGAGGAGCTGATCGGAGGCCAAAAGGTAGGACTTTGAACTGATAATGAACGTGACCCACCTTGAACCTCAAGAATTGCCGATGTCGAAGGATAATTGGCACATGAAAATAGGAGTCTTGCAGGTCTATTGTCGTCAAAAAATCTCTGCTGCAGAGAAGTCGCAAGACTTCCGACAACGTCAACATGCGGAAAGATTGTTGCTTTAGGAAGAGATTGAGAGCTCTCAAGTCCATAATGGGACGCCACTCCCCCGTCTTCTTTAGAATGAGGAAAAACCTTGAATAGAAACCTTTCCCTCGCTGAGATACAGGAACCACTTCGACTGCACCCTTTGTTAACAAAAGTAGAACTTGATGTTGCAGTTCTTCTAGATGGGGAGGTGGCGGACCCGAAGGCGGAGAATGAGGAGGAATCTCTGTGAACTCCAAGGCGTGACCCTTGCGTACAATGTCCAAAACCCATTGGTCTGATGTTATTTGAGACCACTGGGAGTAAAACTGCGAGATTCGCCCTCCAACATTCTGTTGAACTCGAAAGTCATTGACGTTTGTTGTTGGAACCTCTATAATTAGACTTTCCTCTATAGGACTTGGAGTGTTGTTGACGAGAAGATTGCTGATTTGAGTAACGTTGGTTTCCCTGATTGTACTGGCGGTACTGAGATTGTCCTCCTCGTGAAAAATTGGACGAGGTGCCCCGTCCACGCGCTCCACGAAAAGGCTGCTTTTTGAACTGTAAGGACCCAAGCGACTTTGCCGTGTCGGTATCTTTCTTTATGGTCTCCAATGATTCATCGATATGAGAACCAAACAAAGATTCACCATCATACGGCATGTCAAGTATTTTTGACTGGACCTCTTGCCTGAACGACGTGGATTTCAACCATCCCTGGCGTCGGAGCACCGCAGCACTGGCAAGAATACGGAAGGCAGTACTTGCCACGTCCACAGCACAGTCAATCATTTCCTCCGAAGCTCTTTGCCCATCCTGAAGGATCTGGAGCGCTTCCGCTTTAGATGTTTCCGGTAGTTGCGCAAGCAGCACGGAAATGTCTGACCACATTTGACGGTCGAAACGACCTAAAATGGCTAGAGCATTTGCGGCACGGGCTAAAGTAGACGCCATTGCCTTGTGCTAAATCATGGTGCATATGGGTAGGAGGGAAGAAAAAGGACACTGGCAAAGTCTGTATGGTAGAGTCAGGAGATCTGTTTGACCCAGCACATATGTGTGAAACAGTCCTAGGATCTCGAAAACTCACCATGATACAGTTCCCTATTATTGATTTTCTAGTTTTCCCCAGCCAAGGTACCCTTCTCACCATGATAATTTCATTGTTGAGATGGGCCGGAAAGGGGTCTGTTCCAGTTCAACCATTTGATAATTTTTCTTTTAAGTGAGTGGAAGTTCTCACCTTCGCCCACTTCAAGAGGAGGAGCATCCGCCATAACCACCATAAAGCTATTAGCCTCATGCGGCAAGTCGGGTCTCCGTGGTCTGGGGGCAGGCTTCTCAGGGAGTAGGGGAGCAGTGCTATCATTAGGTATAGCCCCAAAGGTAGTCACAGGGGGAACTGGGCCTACTGGTTGTAGAGATGGAATATTAGGTTTGCTAAATGGTGTTGGGGCTAAGTTGGCCATGAGAGGTTGAGGAAGGGGGGCAGCAGCAATAACCAAGGGAGGTCCCGCATTAACTGAAAGGTTTTGAGTGTTGGGGGGACATTTAGGAAGGGAATAAGACTCAAGGGGTCTGCCCTGTTTAATAGCCGAGGTTTTCAGGCTACTTATAGTTGCCTCCAAGATAGTGAGTCTGATCTCCACTTTCTTCAAGCTCTCACTGATGGGCAGAAGCAGTGATCTAAGTAAAAATTCTATATTCCCCATAGAGGTAACGGGGGGTGATATATTAGGTGGATTATCCCCTGGGACACTAACAGGGTCAGTGGTATTAGTACCCTTAACAGAAGAAGCTTTATGCACATCCAATATTATCCCATCAGAAATGGAAGGGAGCTTAGGGGCTTTTCCGAAGTCGGAATGGGGGATTTTGGTCTTGCCCTGCCCTCCTCTCAACTTCCTTCTACGCTTGTTTGGTGGTGGGCCATGCACCTCTGAAAAAAACTATTTGCTTCGGCTTAGTTTTCCTTATTTTAACTACAGAGGGCGTTTGAGTGACTAAGTCAACAGCCATACTGCTGGGACTGGGGGGGGGGGGGGGGGGGGGGGGGTGACATCAGAGGTCTGCTCAGTGGATAAGCAAAGATTGGGAATACCATCCCGCAGTAGAAGAGGGACGCCTTCTTGGGATAATAGATCCTGGCTAATGTTAAAGGAGCCTCCCTCTTGGGAGATAGGATAAGGAATGATATCACTAAGAGGCCTATTTTTCATATTCTCAATAGAGCGGCGGCGCTCCGCCAAGGAGGTTTCTTTACCCCCATCACCCTGTGCCCGTGTAAAATAGTTATCCAGAGTCCCATTTCTAACTCCTCCCACCTTCGCTGGTGTTCCCTCCATAGCCGGTGATGGCATGTCCAATACCTATATCAAAAGTCCATAAAAAAAATCAAAGGAATGCAGGCGAAAGAGAGTAGGCCCAGCCCGGTCTACTCCGGCCCTAGATGGCCACAGACGGTCCCGCCCTTGTCCTGGGCGCGCTCCCGCGCAGCGGGGAAAGCCCCTGCTCTTAGTAGGTGTGATGAGCGTAGGGGGCATGGCTAGCAGGGAGAGCGGGGCCAGGTGTTCCAAATTGGCCGAGCAGGGACTCCTGGGCAATGGAGTCCCCGCACTCACGCTCGCAGCCCTGCCCTGCCCCTGCGCTCACAGGTGATGGTAGCTCCAAGCAGCAGGGACACACCTCCACACAATGCGGGACCTGCGAAGCGGGTTCCGCGAGCAGTCCAGGAATCAGGTATGCACACAAGGCAGGCAGCCCAACAGGAACGACGGAGATCTGGCAAATAAGGGTGTAAGCCCCTGATCACCAACGCATATATGCGGCCCCACCTGTTACTACTGTACCATCTGTACCAAACCCGCCAAGTAGGCCCATCTCTGGTATTCATCACGTTGCAGATCCAGTTGTCTCTCAACAGGGGTCAATACAAGTTAGGGACATTGCCCACGGCTTGAGGAACACACTAACAACCACAGGCCCTTTAGTGGATCAAAATATATATCTAGTAACCACAAAGGAGACAATGGGCACACTTGTCAACTTAACTTAAGGGTAACAAACCCTTCCCCGACTTGTATCGACCTACCTCCAGCTTCTACTCCTTACGTTGTTATTTTAGCTGGAATACCAGAGTTGGAATCAGGTAGTGGCGAGCTCTATCCGGAGTTGAAAAACAAAATTATTTTTTGGCTAAATAAATACAGACCCCTTCCCCCTTTAATTCAGAGTGAAATTCTATTCGCTCAGAGGGTCAGTTGGTTGGGACAGAGGCGGAAAGACATTCCGGGGGACTGTGTTTTGATGAATTTTAGGGATACCAGGACGGTCCAGCACATTCTTAGATGGGGACCAACCAGGGAGAACAGTGGAATCCAGACACTCCCCTTAGGCTATTTCTAACCATCTAGTTCCCTGTTAGAAAAGATGATAAGTGTATATAAAAAGTGGGAGTCGAGAGGACAGACTGGAAATATGCCAAACATGGGTCAGGGATGGAAAATATCTCGTCTTTTAATATTCCTGTTAACAACAGATAAGCTCCCTAGACCTAGTTGATTGACTGGATCCTATAGCCAAACAAATAGAAGGTATACCTATTCAGCCAGTTGAGCATCAAAACTGTGGAAGATAGGAGTCTGCGGGTCACCATCCTAGGAAAATGTGAGAGGCTATAGCGGCACCTGGTCGTTCTGGTGCCCCCATTAGTACACTAGGGGAGTCCCATGGCACTACACAGGGTCGGGGGGGGATCCCTTGTCAAGTGCTTCTCCAGGTGTGACCCTTGCACACACAGATCAATACTGCAATACACTCACAGTATATTAAGATGGTATCCTGGAACATAGCAGGTCTCATTTCTAAAATGGATCTCCCCGACTGGGGAGAATGTATTGATACACATGAGCTAGGTCTCTTTCAGGAAACATGGTCTATCTTCCCATTGTACAGAGTAGGTAAAGTTGCATATTCAATCCCAGCCCTTCAGGGGCAGGCCCTCAGGGGGTCTTTGTATTTGGGTTGCCTTACATCTGGGTTGTACCATTAAGTTGATGAACACGGATTCCCTGGACATTTTGTGTATCCTCCTTTCCTTTGATGCCATATCTAAGTAGGCTATCATTAACATTTATTCTCGTCAAGGAAGGGTGGGGCAAACCTCCTAGATTGTTTGGCCTCCTTTCTATCTCCCTTACCCGAGTCTGGACATACTATAATTGGAGGGGATTACATAGTCATTTTGAACCTCTTATTGGCATAAGTACTACCATTACCAGTGAGCACGACTCTGTCTGGGTTGTCACAGAATGTAACATCTATCCAACACGGGGGTGGACCCCCCCCCCCATTGTCCTACAAATGAACTCTCACCCATTCACTTAGGGCATGTAATGCTCGATTCCTTGCCGACAGCCCAGAAAACGTCACTTTTAATAAGTTGGGACAGGCCTCTACAATGGACTACATCCCGGTAGACTTAGAGATTTGGTCTAGAATCAAGGACTCTATGGTCCAGTCTCGATGTGAAAGTGACCATAATCCTTTGGTGTTAGAGTTCGTTTATTCCAACCGAGTACTGGACAGGGCTTGCCAACTCAATCTGTCCCAAATTTAACTGCAATAGAAGGCAGAAGAGTACGCTGGGGAACCCTTGTTGCATGCAGTGAAAAAGTGGCCTCCCTTTACACACAAACCATTTCTTTTTTAGAGACATCATTTGGAATGCTCTAGATTAATGAGGGTGATGAATCTTTGTTGTTGCTACGTAAATACCACCAAGATATGGTTACAAAGTTAGCAGAATTTTTCTATAACAGTGAAAATAGCAATTACTCTGACCCCAAACCTAAACACCCCTGGTATAGTAAAGCCTGTAGGGAAGCCAAACACGCTTCATTACTCAGGATTAAGAAGGATACCACATGTATTAAAGCAAGCAGGCTACACTATAAAAAAATACTCTAGTTGAAGATAAAGCAGCTTGGGATATTGAAAAATAGGAAGCAATAAAGAAAGCTTTAGAGACCAGAGACATGAGAGGCTTTTGGAACCTAGTTAAGACCTAATTCCGAAGGCAGCTCTGCTATTGCACCAAATCTGGGGGAAGAAGCTTGGAGATCCCATTTTAAAGTTTTATATTCAAGGCCTCTAGATGAAGTTGTAGTATATAGGGAAATGAACAATTGTTACTTACCTGTAAACAGGTGGTTCTCCAGTATTGGTGTCTTTCATAGATTCACATGCTTGAATATTCCCCGTCGTCGAAGTGGGAGTCCCACAGTAAATAAAATAGCAATAATGCTAACATATATACATATGTAATATCATAATAAATAATAAAACAGATAAAATATATACTGAAAAACCTCAACAAAGGTTCCTACATAGGAATGCATTAGAGAGAAAAAACTCATTTGCAACATATCAGTGTCATTATGTTAGTCCAAACTGCAGCCAATCAGGCTCAAGCACCCTCTAGAACCTTCTCCTCAGAAGCTCAAGCCCTCAGATTTTCGTAGCACAAGTAATAAGAGCGTATGAGGAGAACAAGAGCCTCTGAGGGGAGGAGGGAGGGTCGCATGTGAATCTATGAAAGACACCAATACTGGAGAACCACCTGTTTACAGGTAAGTAACAATTGTTCTTCTCCAGTATTAGGGGTGTCTTTCATAGATTCACATGCTTGAATAGAATAAATAGCAGTAACCTCCTAGAACTGAGATTGCAATAATTCTTAACACTTGAAAAGAACAACATATAGCTTAAAAGCAAAAACAATCTCAAGTAATGGAGGAGGGAACAGAGGCTCACCTTATTTGAAAAGATGACGAAGCACTGCTTGCCCAACTGCGGTATCCGCTTCATTGACAGCTTCCAAACAATAATGTCTGGTAAAGGTGTGCCTGCTGGACCATGTCGCTGCTCGACAAATCTGGTGTAGAGGCACCCCCGCAAACAACGCGGTGGACGATGCCATCGCTCTTGTTGAATGTGCCTTCACTGGACTCGGTAAAGGCCTGCCAGCCTGCTGATGACAAAAGGATATGGCTGAAGAGAGCCATCGTGCAACTGTTTGTTTAGTCACTAAATGCCCTTTTCGCAGCAGTCCATATGCTATAAATAGCTGATCGGATTTACGGAAAGGGGCTGTTCTGGAAATGTAGAATTTTAGACAACGTTTTATGTCTAAAGAATGTAGTCGTTGTTCTGCTGGAGATTTAGGATCTGGGAAAAAAGTCTTTAAGAAGACAGGTTCGTTCAAATGGAAGTCAGTAGGTACTTTTGGTAGAAAAGAAGGATTGGTACGAAGTGACACTCCATCGGGCTTAAACTGTAAATACGGAGGCTTGATGGTAAAAGCGTGTAGGTCACTTACACGACGAGACGATGTTAAAGCCAAAAGTAAAGCAACCTTCCAGGTAAGGAACTTGATTTGTGCTCGGTGAATCGGCTCAAATGGAGGCTTCATAAGTTGTGATAATACCACGTTGAGGTGCCATGCCGGAGGAGGGCGCCTTAACGGAGGAAACTTCCTGAAAAGACCTTTAAAGAACTGTCGGATGATTCTGGATGAACAGAGAGACGTAAAGCCATCATGGCGGTAGCGTGAAATGGCTGCCAGAAAGACTCTCAATGTGGCATGTGAGAGACCAGACTGAGCGAGGCTCAGAAAGAACGGTAAAAGTTGCTCCGGAGTGGAATCAATTGGATGAATGTTGGATGCAGCGCACCAATGACAGAAACGTTTCCACTTTAATTTATATGTTTTGATGGTGGATGGAGCTCTAGCAGACGCTAGAATGTCTCTACATTCTTGGGGCATAGTTAAGGAGGCAAATTCAACATATTCAGGTTCCATGCCGACAATTGAAGCGTCGACGGGTCTGGATGGCAAATTTGCCCGCCGTCCATCGTCAGGAGGTCCGAACGTGGATGTAGATGAATGGGCTTGCATTGTGACATTAGAAGGAGTTCCGAAAACCAAGCCTGCCTGGGCCAACGTGGGGCGATTAGAATTAAGCGGCAGGGTTGCCTGCGCATCTTCCACAACGTTCTTGGCACCAATGGGATCGGTGGAAATGCATAAGCAAACAGTCCGCTCCAATCCATGAGTAGATTTACAAAAGGGGGTGGTGGTGATGAACAGAGTGTCTGAATTGAGCAGACCACTCTTACCCAGTCCAAAGATCAGGGCTTGATCCATCACCGTTATTTATCTCACTGCCCCATCCCAGCTCAGAACCTGGCTATATGCAAATCAGTCTGTCCCTGGCCCAGTGCATCATGGGAACAGGGCAGACTAAACTACCAAGCCAATTCTTTACCAGAAAGGAGACAAGCTACCGGGGACCGGTTTCTGGCATTTCAGCCTCTTCGGCCCGGCTTGCTTGAATCCTGATGGAGCAGTGAGAAAGGGACTCATGTCTGAGTATACCCTGCCACACCTATAGTGGCCAAAATCGATTTACAAAAGGGGGTGGTGATGAACAGAGTGTCTGAATTGAGCAGACCACTCTTACCCAGTCCAAAGATCAGGGCTTGATCCATCACCGTTATTTATCTCACTGCCCCATCCCAGCTCAGAACCTGGCTATATGCAAATCAGTCTGTCCCTGGCCCAGTGCATCATGGGAACAGGGCAGACTAAACTACCAAGCCAATTCTTTACCAGAAAGGAGACAAGCTACCGGGGACCGGTTTCTGGCATTTCAGCCTCTTCGGCCCGGCTTGCTTGAATCCTGATGGAGCAGTGAGAAAGGGACTCATGTCTGAGTATACCCTGCCACACCTATAGTGGCCAAAATCGATTTACAAAAGGGGGTGGTGATGAACAGAGTGTCTGAATTGAGCAGACCACTCTTACCCAGTCCAAAGATCAGGGCTTGATCCATCACCGTTATTTATCTCACTGCCCCATCCCAGCTCAGAACCTGGCTATATGCAAATCAGTCTGTCCCTGGCCCAGTGCATCATGGGAACAGGGCAGACTAAACTACCAAGCCAATTCTTTACCAGAAAGGAGACAAGCTACCGGGGACCGGTTTCTGGCATTTCAGCCTCTTCGGCCCGGCTTGCTTGAATCCTGATGGAGCAGTGAGAAAGGGACTCATGTCTGAGTATACCCTGCCACACCTATAGTGGCCAAAATCGATTTACAAAAGGGGGTGGTGATGAACAGAGTGTCTGAATTGAGCAGACCACTCTTACCCAGTCCAAAGATCAGGGCTTGATCCATCACCGTTATTTATCTCACTGCCCCATCCCAGCTCAGAACCTGGCTATATGCAAATCAGTCTGTCCCTGGCCCAGTGCATCATGGGAACAGGGCAGACCAAACTACCAAGCCAATTCTTCACCAGAAAGGAGACAAGCTACCGGGGACCGGTTTCTGGCATTTCAGCCGTCTTCGGCCCGGCTTGCTTGAATCCTGATGGAGCAGTGAGAAAGGGACTCATGTCTGAGTATACCCTGCCACACCTATAGTGGCCAAAATCGATTCAGAAAAGGGGGTGGTGATGAACAGAGTGTCTGAATTAAGCAGACCACTCTTACCCAGTCCAAAGATCAGGGCTTGATCCATCACCGTTATTTATCTCACTGCCCCATCCCAGCTCAGAACCTGGCTATATGCAAATCAGTCTGTCCCTGGCCCAGTGCATCATGGGAACAGGGCAGACCAAACTACCAAGCCAATTCTTCACCAGAAAGGAGACAAGCTACCGGGGACCGGTTTCTGGCATTTCAGCCGTCTTCGGCCCGGCTTGCTTGAATCCTGATGGAGCAGTGAGAAAGGGACTCATGTCTGAGTATACCCTGCCACACCTATAGTGGCCAAAATCGATTCAGAAAAGGGGGTGGTGATGAACAGAGTGTCTGAATTAAGCAGACCACTCTTACCCAGTCCAAAGATCAGGGCTTGATCCATCACCGTTATTTATCTCACTTGTTTCCTTCCCAGTGTAAGAATTGGCTTTTGTAGTTTGGTTTGCCCTGTTCCCATCATGCACTGGGACAGGAACAGACTAATTTGCATACAGCCAGGTTCTGAAACTGGGATGGTGCAGTGAGCTAAAAAACGGTGTTGGATCTAGCCCTGATCTCTTGACTGGGTGAGAGCTTTCTGCTTAATTCAGAGACTCTGTCCCTCACCACCCCTTGTTGTAAATACCAATCCATGAGTAGGGCATTGCCGCTGGATTCTGGATGAGGATGCCAACTTGCGAAAGTCTGGCACTTCCGATTCACTGGGGTTGCAAAGAGGTCTATCTTGGGATGACCCCATCGACGGAACACCAGGTCTAGAGTTGGTTGGTGCAACTCCCATTCGTGAGTGGATGACGCAGACCTGCTCAGGGAATCTGCCAGTATGTTGGATGCTCCCGGCAGATGGACTGCCATCAAAGAAATGTTGTGACAAAGTGCCCATTCCCAAATTCTTTGAGCTAGACGAGACAGAGGCTGAGATTTTGTGCCGCCCTGTTTGTTCATGTAGTGCATGCTGGTGGTGTTGTCTGTTTGAACCAGCACCGATTCCCCTTGCACCACGGGCAAGAATGCCTTGAGCGCCAGGAAGATTGCCAGCAACTCCAGTCGGTTGATATGCCAGGTTCGCTGAATCGCCGTCCATTTTCCCTTGATGGAAAGGTCCAGGAGATGGGCACCCAATCCTTCCATGGACGCATCCGTGGTCAATGTCAGATCCGGAGGCTGGGCAAGGAAAGAAACCCCTACGTCCAAATTGGTTCGTTGTTCCCACCAGAGCAGACCGGTCTTCATGCGGGGTGTGACTGTCACCTGGTCGTTGAACGACCCTGACACTTGTCGCCATTGCAGGTCCAATTCCTCCTGTATAGGACGGGTAAGTAACCTGCAATTTGGGATCAGTGTGATACAAGATGATGCCATCCCCAGAAATGATTTTAACATCCGCACTGAAACTGACTTTTTTGACCTGATGGTTGAGACCAGACGAACTATCTTCTGTCGCCGTTCGATGGAGACGAACGCTTTTGACACGTCCGTGTCTAGGATAGCTCCGAGGAAGTTCCTGTTCCGCAGAGGTGTTTAGTGTGACTTTTCCACATTGATGGTCAACCCTAGAGACTTGAACAGGGTTTGGCACAAACGTGTGTCGTGAGCCAACTGGAGCGAGGATTGGGATTTTAGAAGACAATCGTCCAGGTAAGGAAATATCTGGACTCCCTGAAGACGCAGATGAGCCATGACCGGAGCCAGAACCTTCGTGAAAACACGAGGAGCTGATCGGAGGCCAAAAGGTAGGACTTTGAACTGATAATGAACGTGACCCACCTTGAACCTCAAGAATTGCCGATGTCGAAGGATAATTGGCACATGAAAATAGGAGTCTTGCAGGTCTATTGTCGTCAAAAAATCTCTGCTGCAGAGAAGTCGCAAGACTTCCGACAACGTCAACATGCGGAAAGATTGTTGCTTTAGGAAGAGATTGAGAGCTCTCAAGTCCATAATGGGACGCCACTCCCCCGTCTTCTTTAGAATGAGGAAAAACCTTGAATAGAAACCTTTCCCTCGCTGAGATACAGGAACCACTTCGACTGCACCCTTTGTTAACAAAAGTAGAACTTGATGTTGCAGTTCTTCTAGATGGGGAGGTGGCGGACCCGAAGGCGGAGAATGAGGAGGAATCTCTGTGAACTCCAAGGCGTGACCCTTGCGTACAATGTCCAAAACCCATTGGTCTGATGTTATTTGAGACCACTGGGAGTAAAACTGCGAGATTCGCCCTCCAACATTCTGTTGAACTCGAAAGTCATTGACGTTTGTTGTTGGAACCTCTATGATTAGACTTTCCTCTATAGGACTTGGAGTGTTGTTGACGAGAAGATTGCTGATTTGAGTAACGTTGGTTTCCCTGATTGTACTGGCGGTACTGAGATTGTCCTCCTCGTGAAAAATTGGACGAGGTGCCCCGTCCACGCGCTCCACGAAAAGGCTGCTTTTTGAACTGTAAGGACCCAAGCGACTTTGCCGTGTCGGTATCTTTCTTTATGGTCTCCAATGATTCATCGATATGAGAACCAAACAAAGATTCACCATCATACGGCATGTCAAGTATTTTTGACTGGACCTCTTGCCTGAACGACGTGGATTTCAACCATCCCTGGCGTCGGAGCACCGCAGCACTGGCAAGAATACGGAAGGCAGTACTTGCCACGTCCACAGCACAGTCAATCATTTCCTCCGAAGCTCTTTGCCCATCCTGAAGGATCTGGAGCGCTTCCGCTTTAGATGTTTCCGGTAGTTGCGCAAGCAGCACGGAAATGTCTGACCACATTTGACGGTCGAAACGACCTAAAATGGCTAGAGCATTTGCGGCACGGGCTAAAGTAGACGCCATGGACGAAAACTTCTTTCCAATTGCATCTAAACGTCGACCCTCTCTATCGGGAGGGGAAGTGATAGGTGCTGCTGGGTTGCTCGCACGACGTTGCGCTGCCTGAGTCACTACAGAGTCTGGCTTAGGATGCGAGAGTAAACATGCAGGCGAGCCCGTTGGGGCCTTATATTTCTTCTCTAATCGAGGTATTTGAGCAGGCAAGGAGTTAGGAGCCTGCATGATCTTTAGCCCCTCTTTCCAAACAAATTCTATGATTGGTATGGTATGGACTTGCTTATAAGGTTGGTTCTTAAAATCATAAAGGAAGCAGTCTTCCTCTCGCTGCACCCTAGGTAACTTGAAGCGGTCCGCCGCTTTATCCATCAATTTATGGAAGCTAGCGATGTCAACCGGAGGTGAATCACTGGAAGCGCCCTGTTGTGGCGAGGGTGTCTGAACTCGATAGTCATCGAATTCCGCCATATATGGATCTTGCTCATCATCTGTATCCTGATTAACCTCACCTTCCTCTCTCTCCGGCTCTGATTCATCATCCACATCTTGTTGTGAATTAGTGGGGAGAGTTGCACGCGGATTTTCTGAAGGAGCAGATTGCCTAGGAGGTGTTTGCTGAGGCTGAAAAGACATTGCTGCATCAGAGGTAACACGTCCCGGAGTACCCTGGGGGGTAGGCGGAAATCTTCTATTATAATCATCCAACATATCTTGGAGGTTGGAAAATAGCGATACTGGAATAGCCGCCATAGGAACCTGCACGCATTGTTCCTCATGCTGTTCCACAGTCTCATCCTCATCTTCTTCAGAACTAGTGTCCTGACATTTGATTATTAAATCCGATGGACTCTGAGCATCACCATAAACAGTTACATCTGGGACGGATTCCGTCTCATGGTCCGATACGAACAACGGAGAAGGTGGCTGTAGAGTAGGTGTTTGCAGTTGGAGAGCAGAATCCTCCACAATGCTGATAGAAGACTCCGTGGCAGGGACTGAAGTGTCCAAGGGCAACAAGGGCATATTGGCGAAGGATAGAGAACTTGAAGATGTCGTCGACACAGCCATTGACGTAGACCCTTGCGTCGACGACGATGTCTTGGATGTATTCGTCGACACAGGAGGCTTTGATTCTACCATCGACGTTGTTTTTGTCGACGGGATCGTCGTCGAATCCTTGGATGAAAACTTCGCCGTCGACGAAGTGGTCGTCGACGAGCCGGTCGACGTGGTCCTAGACGTCGACGGTGTTTTCGACGTCGACTGGGTCGTCGACGTCAACGGTGTCTTCGACGTCGATGGTGCCTTCGTCGATGGAGTCTTCGACGTCGACGGGAGCTTAGCCGTCGACGATGATTTCTTAGTCGACGTTGGCTTCTTCGTCAACGATATAATAGGGACCGTCGACGAGATTGAAGAGGTAGAGGCTTTCGTAGACATGAAAGCCGTCGACGAGAATTTCGCCGACGACGTCGTTGTGACAGTAGTCGTCGACAAAGCCACAGTAGCCAATCTGGTCGATGGAATGGTCGTCGACGAGCCCGTCGACGACCGCGCTGTCATAAGTGTAACCACACTTATAGAGGCTGGAAAAGACGCCTGAGAGCCAGGTCTCGTGGCGTAGACACAGCAGTCATAGTAGCAGTAGGTGGCACTGTAGCTACAGTCAAAGCCAGCTTTTTCTTCTTTAGAAAAGGAGATGGCAACTCCTGAACACTGCCACGCTTGGAAGCCACAGAGGAAGGGCCTGACTGGAAACTTTCTGCGTCTGACAAAGGTGCGTCCTTATCTTGAAAGCGCTTCAGCCATAAAAGGAGACGACCCTCCCTGTCTCTGAGGGTTTTAGGAGGGAAAGTTCTACAGAACTTACAGTCAGCCACCTTGTGTTCTGGATACAAGCAGTAAATACACTTTTGGTGGGGGTCCTTCTCAAACAAAAGCAGTTTCCCACAGGAAGAGCAAGGTCTAAATAAAGACTTCTTACTTGACATTTTGAGAAAACACGGAGTAGAAGAGTAGATATGAAGAAAAACTGAGCAGAGCTCAGGGAGACTCCCTTCACACGACGTGCGGTAGAAAATCTGAGGGCTTGAGCTTCTGAGGAGAAGGTTCTAGAGGGTGCTTGAGCCCGATTGGCTGCAGTTTGGACTAACATAATGACACTGATATGTTGCAAATGAGTTTTTTCTCTCTAATGCATTCCTATGTAGGAACCTTTGTTGAGGTTTTTCAGTATATATTTTATCTGTTTTATTATTTATTATGATATTACATATGTATATATGTTAGCATTATTTGCCAGCACCCACAAAGGGAGGTAAGGCCCCTAGAGTGTGTCCAAATTTGATTATTTGGATATTACACTTAACAATAAGATGAACTGGGGGGCGCAAATAAAGAAAGAAACCTAAAATTAACAGTCAATAGGAGGCATCTTGAAAGTCCACAAAAGTTGTACCTAAAATATGTCGGCCCTCCATCAGAAATTTACAAAATTCAAGCAAGTGGGGCTTCGTTATATGGTGCTGAACTTTGGGGACATTGTCCATCTAACACTATCTCTTACAGAGAATACTTTTATTAGGCAGCTGCTGGGTCTCCCAAAAAGTACTCCTCTAATTCCACTTAGGATGGATCTGGGTATCTGACCCATTGCTGATCTAATTGCCTCTTGTCCTCTCCCATTCCGGCATCGCCTCTGGAGCACGCCTGAGCTAGTTACTTTTAGGGGGGAATTGGGGGATGTCATGCCCATTCTGGGAGCAGGAAATCTACCTTGGCTGTCATATATTAGGCGCACATGCTATTCATTGCGGAGGGAAACACATGGGTAACGTCAGAAGAGACCTGCCCCTCTATCCCCAAAAAGTCCCCATCTCTAGATCTTAAAGAACACAAACTCGCTTTATTGTCCCAGAGTATGAATTCATGTATCCCGACATCTAGGTTTCTAGATGCCAAGCAACAATACAAATTGGAATTGGCCCTGGACAGTATTCAACCATTCATGGCAAAGAAGTTGTTTTTACAATTCAGGCACGGGACGCTCCTGCTCTGTGCACTTACAAATAAATGGAAGGGAGCAACTTCATTAGATTGTCCTGGGTGCTCTCTTCTGAAGAAGCAGAACTCCAGGTTATGCTTTTCTGTCCTGCTTATAAAGGGTCTAATCCAAGTTGGTCCTCCAACTTTGTAGAAATCTGAGACTTAGGAATTTTAGCGAGGTTTTCAGGCTACTAAAATACAAGACTCATCCACTATTTGTAGTCGCTACCTCGAAATTCTTATTTGCGATGTGGTGTATACACAGAGGTATTTTAAAGGAGAAAGAGATGGGCAGTAACAGGACGGTCTCCTCCAACTAGAAGTGTTATGGTATTATATCTACATTTATCTACACCTAGAGAAACACCGTGACATTTTTTTTTATGGTCATCCAATTTTAATGTTTTATCAAATTATTTTTTTATATTTGCACTGTTCTAATTTAACTGGATAATCTCTGGTATTTTTTGACTCCAGTGGTTCCCAATTTTAGGGGGTCAGGCAGTGGGGTGATAGTTTACGATACAAACATTTATTGTCATCTTGTATAATTACCCCTTGTACCTTTTTGTTGATCAAGAAATAATTGCACTTATGATATGATGTATTTTAATTGTGCTTTTATTGATGTTTAGTCGAAATAAAGTTTTTGAGTGGCTGACAGATCTCTTTAATCTACATATACTTACATTCTTTATGCATCTATTCACTTTCCAAGTACTTATGTATCTGTATATTTATGACTTACTTTCTTCTAATTCAGCATATCCAATGCACTACCCTATACCTTTCAATATACCTTCTACCCAAACTTGACTCACTTCAAACTTCTTTCTACTACTCTTTCCAATGCACTACCCTATTTTTCACACTAGAACTATCAATATATCCTCGACATCCACTCCAATTTATCCCAAACCCCATACCACTATGATCCCCAAAATAACCCTTTCTAGACTCTCCCCTACTCTACCCTTCCTTGCATTATCTGACACCTCTTACTATACCAATCCCCCAAAACAAGCCTTTCCAAAATATTACCGGACTCTTCCCTTCCACATTCCTTTTCACTCATCCCAAGCCTCCTCCTGCTGTTATGACTTCCAAAACAAATTTAAAAAAAAAGTCTAAATCCTTCACTTTTCTATCTCTAATCTATCCATTTCAATCACAATAACAGACTAGCATGTCCACTTCTCAAATTTAATATTTTGCTATACTAATTCACCACCATTTATATATGGATTTCAGAGTGGCGTGCTACTCACCAAAAAAGCACTTCAACACCCCATCAGGGGTAACAAGTACTATATAAATGTGAACCTTTTCCCCCTCTGCTATCCTTCTGAATCCAAATAACTGACTAACCTATCCACCACTTAAATTACTTTCATATTTCACCATACTAATTCAACAATAATCCTTTAGGGGTTCCTGAGTAGCATGCTACTTGCCAAAAAAAAGCAATTTCACACCTTGTCGGGGGTAGTAAGCGCTACATAAACGAAATTACAATACAATATGTAGTGGTGCCAGTTTTATGGCGTTTATTTTTTGTCATTTCTGTCTGTATTTATGTTTTGTCAACTGTATTTATGGGTTTAGTGAAACTGGTATATTTCCACATTTATTTAACCAATAAAGAAGCAGGCATGCTTGAATGCCTTTAAAAAACAAGTAGTGGCAATGGGTCAAGGATGACTGAAGCTATCTAAAGAAACTGTGTATTGATATCAGGATACAATCAAGGAATCCAAGATATTCGTGGTGAAAAATTGTGTTCCCATCAGATACCCATCCTGTACCGCCCTACATCATTTGGGATCCTTCACCCGAAGGAAGTGGAAGCATATCCACTATGGATTAGGTAGATTGTAGCCTAATCTTCTTGAAGGATACAGGGATGTGATGAGAGGAAAAGTAGTATCAGGGGGTAAACTGACTAGCAGTGCAAAGAAATTATTGAAAGTGCTATGTGCAAAAATAAGTGAATGAATTAATATTGGGTTGCGGAAATGGAAAATAAATTTTAATGGGATCCTATCCACACCCAAGGATAAAAACAGTGCAAAGTAGTGTAACAAATAACTACTTAGATGGAATCGAGGTCGACATGTTTCTGCAGTGTAACTGGGTCAAAAGATCCCTTCCTGCTTCATCAGGACCTTAACAAAGAATGCTACTGCTGATGTGTGAATTATAGTGATTTAAAAATTGAAATCATATCACCTGAAAAGCGCCCATGTAGATGATCCGGATGGTCATGGAATCATATTGGACAAACAAACACACAAAGAGTACACAGTTAATAACGATAGCTTATAAGGAAAGACATTTACAAGTTTACTAGAACACTTTCACTGAATGATCAGAGAAATTGTCTCGCCAGTGTAGCATATACTATTGGTGCACAACATAAGACCACCCAATTGCCAAAGAATGTAATCATATATTCAGGGGAGGACTATAACGACATCCCCGGGATGTCTTCGTTCAAGCCCGTTTTGTCAGTTTGTAATTTATACACCCACCTCTGTTCTCTTCTATGTAGGAAGGTGCTGATATCAGAGATGTGTTTGGGTATCACCGGTTGTTCTAACACTGTCCAGTGTAGATCAGTTGGAGAATGGTGGGCTGCTAGGAAATGGTTGGTCAGTCTCGTAGCTTGCTTGTTACAACATATCGAGCTCTTATGCTGATGTTCTTATCTTTACTTTCCTAGTAGTCATGCCCACATATCTTTTCTCACAAGGGCAGTTGATTAGATAAATTAGGTTAGAACTGTTGCAATTCGTAAACCTACGTTGCTCCCATGGTCGTTCTGTACCAATATCGATCCTAATAGATCTGGAGGTTTGGGGGCATGCTACACACTGTCCACACGGATGGTGACCAGTGACTGCAGGCATCTCCCATAGGGTGCCTATAGCTCTTGGAATTTCTATTTTAGGTCTTGAATGGACCAGTTTGTCCTTTAAATTTTGTCCCCTTTTGAACGCAAAAAGGGGAGCAGGCAGTGTGTCCTTGCCAGTGTTGAGGATACCCCAGTGTTTTTTGATGATTTTGGAAATTTGATTGGACAATGTGCCAAACGTAACACATGTCATGCGTTCAGCTTTCTCTTTGGGGGGCATTATTTCCAGTAGGCTAGCTCTAGCCTGTAAATTGGCCTTTCTGGACCTATTGATTCATGGCACACCTAACGGCCTCATTTCTGAGCTTTACCGGAAACCAATGGCCCGTAATTCATTGCTTAATCATCATAGCTGCCATCCTAAATCCCTACGGGATAATTTGCCTTACGGGCAATTTTTGCGTATTCAAAGAAATTGCACCACAAGAATTTCTTTTGAAACACATGCAAAAAGTCTAGCACAAGATTTACTGGATAAAGACTATCCTAAAAAACTGATACATCAGTCTAAAAAACGAGCGGCGAATAATAACAGAGCTAGCCTACTGGAAATAATGCCCCCCAAAGAGAAAGCTGAACGCATGACATGTGTTACAACGTTTGGCACATTGTCCAATCAAATTTCCAAAATCATCAAAAAACACTGGGGTATCCTCAACACTGGCAAGGACACACTGCCTGCTCCCCTTTTTGCGTTCAAAAGGGGACAAAATTTAAAGGACAAACTGGTCCATACAAGACCTAAAATAGAAATTCCAAGAGCTATAGGCACCCTATGGGAGATGCCTGCAGTCACTGGTCACCATCCGTGTGGACAGTGTGTAGCATGCCCCCAAACCTCCAGAACTATTAGGATCGATATTGGTACAGAACGACCATGGGAGCAACGTAGGCTTACGAATTGCAACAGTTCGAACCTAATTTATCTAATCAACTGCCCTTGTGAGAAAAGATGTGGGCATGACCACTAGGAAAGTAAAGATAAGAATATCAGAGCATAAGAGCTTGATACGTAGTAACAAGCAAGCTACGAGACTGACCAACCATTTCCTAGCAGCCCACCATTCTCCAACTGATCTACACTGGACAGTGTTAGAACAACCGGTGATACCCAAACACATCTCTGATATCAGCACCTTCCTACATAGAAGAGAACAGAGGTGGGTGTATAAATTACAAACTGACAAAACGGGCTTGAACAAAGACATCCCGTGGATGTCGTTATAGTCCTCCTCTGAATATATGATTACATTCTTTGGCAATTGGGTGGTCTTATGTTGTGCACCAATAGTATATGTCCATGATGGCGAGACAATTTCTCTGATCATTCAGTGAAAGTGTTCTAGTAAACTTGTAAATGACTGCTATTTTTCCTACATTATTAAATGAGGGATATTTTCTAACTCGGGGGCAAAGTGCTCTCTCTAAATGGCTGCGAGCGAATTTTTGAATTTTGAAGTTTAGCTCGGGCCATATTAGAATTTTCAGAGAATGTGTCGGTTTTTTCAAAAAATAAAATTTTCACAATAACAGACTCACGGGCTGAAAATCACTCTAGTGTGTCTTCCATTTCAGTTGTTGTGGCGTCAAACACACAGATAGACTATAACTCCCAGTAGCCCTGTGTAATCGCGGCGCGAAGTACCCGCGATCACATGACCCATACCGCAGCCCGTAGTTTAGCTCGGGCATTTTTGAATTCTTTGCATTTTTGAATTCTTTGAATTTTCAGAGAATGTGTCGTTTTTTTCAGAAAATAAGACTGTCACAATAACATAGACTCACGGAAAATCACTCCAGTGTGTCTTCCATTTCAGTTGTTGTGGCGTCAAACACACAGATAGACTACAACTCCCAGCAGCCCTGTGTAATCGCGGTGCGAAGCACCCACGATCACACGACCCACACCGCAACCAGTTAGAAAGGTTTATATGGCCGCTTCCTGTCCATCCAGGTACCTCCCACATGACAGCCAAGACGGATGTCAGGAGTACCGACGGACAGGTAAGCGTGCCAAGGGGAGACGGGACAACTTTACGTTTCAAGTCAGTTGTGCTCGCAGCGTACACTGGGCGGGTGCCAAACTTTTTGCAAACCTGTTTTGACATAGCGGCAGCATTTTGCTTGAATGGATGCGTTATCTAGGGGTTTGTTGATGCACTCTTTCAGAACCAGGCATCACTCCCTTTGGTTGTTAAACATGCTTACGATCTGGGTTCCGCAGCAGCTTTAATATATGCGTAGTCTGTCTCGCGGCCAACCAGCTTAGAACACGAGTTTCACAATACCAGTAGTAGGAAGGTGAATGTAATGTAAAAACGTTTCATGTTGGCATTGAACATGACAAAATAGCCGACAAATGAAACCTTCCGCATGCTTTAAGCTGCACAGGGTCGGCGCATATGAATGTTGCAGAATGTAATGCCACATCTTAAAAAACTAATGACCCTTCTAAGACAGGGCGTGTCTAGCTAAAGCTCTTTAGTTCTTCCTTTTTCTGCAGTATTTCTTCTCTCTTCTTCCAATAGAGCGGTGCTCCATTTCTACCTGAGCTGTAGCCAGGTGAGGTGGAGAGCGAATTCCCCATATAGTGGGTGAGTGGATACAGTGTTATCCGTTTATTCACATCAACATATTGATTCGACTGAATGGGTTGATTACTAAGCAACCGCTGACCAATATTAATTGGCATTTGTAATTTCTCACGAGACATGTGTCTTTCCTTATAAGCTATCGTTATTAACTGTGTACTCTTTGTGTGTTTGTTTGTCCAATATGATTCCATGACCATCCGGATCATCTACATGGGCGCTTTTCAGGTGATAGGATTTCAATTTTTAAATCACTATAATTCACACATCAGCAGTAGCATTCTTTGTTAAGGTCCTGATGAAGCAGGAAGGGATCTTTTGACCCAGTTACACTGCAGAAACATGTCGACCTCAATTCCATCTAAGTAGTTATTTGTTACACTACTTTGCACTGTTTTTATCCTTGGGTGTGGATAGGAACCCATTAAAATTTATTTTCCATTTCCGCAACCCAATATTAATTCATTCACTTATTTTTGCACATAGCACTTTCAATAATTTCTTTGCACTGCTAGTCAGTTTACCCCCTGATACTACTTTTCCTTTCATCACATCCCTGTATCCTTCAAGAAGATTAGGCTACAATCTACCTAATCCATAGTGGATATGCTTCCACTTCCTTCGGGTGAAGGATCCCAAATGATGTAGGGCGGTACAGGATGGGTATCTGATGGGAACACAATTTTTCACCACGAATATCTTGGATTTCTTGATTGTATCCTGATATCAATACACAGTTTCTTTAGATAGCTTCAGTCATCCTTGACCCATTGCCACTACTTGTTTTTAATAGTATGTGGGGATTGTAGCACTGCCAGGTCAATAAAAATTTCCCCTAACACACCCTCCTTATTGTTTAACATTCTTGAATGCCTGCCAGGTTTCAGTGATATGAACACCCGTAGAAGATAAATCAATGCACTTATACGAATATTTCATTATCAGCCTTGTGCATTGCTACTGCTATTCAAGACTTTACTAAAATTAGGTTTCATCTGTCAAACCTCAGCTCAACCAGGGGTAGCTGTGGGACTGAGCTGCAAGGCATACAAAGAGGAACAAGTGTAAAGCATTTAAACAACACCAAAATAACTGAAGAAAGACAACACTCTAGAAATCTGGCACCAATTTATAAAGATAGTATTTTTATAAGAATTTAGACACTAGAATGAAACCAAAGCATTTTCAGTGAATCACGAGCAAGCCTTAGCAAATTCAACAACTTGGACAATAAAGGTTTAAGGAAAACTTGGGTAAATGTCAAAGCAGTTAGTTAGAAGTACTTGGAGTGACCCACTCTGGCAGGAACTATTTAAGGGGACCAGCACAGACTTAAAAAAAAGTTACCTCCACAGAAGGAGCAATCCTCAAGCAGTTTTAGGTGCATTATCCATTTTGAAAATGTTCCTAGGGAGGAGTCTTGATGCAAGGGGTGAAGGATGCTGAAGATGCTGTGGCTACAACACAGTCGACAGATCTTCAAGCAGGGAGATTCCTCTGTCCACAAAGAAGGCGAGAGGTTTGCAGGGCCGAAATCCCACAAGGACCTCTCAGGTTTGCCTGAAATCCAGTCAACACTGGACTACCTGTCACCTGGTTTCACAGTCACAGGCCAATCCTTCCTGGGTCAAGAACTCTCCTTCTGAGGGTCCCAGCAACTATCGAACAGGACTCCCAGACTCTGCGAACACAGATGCAACTCTGTGCATCGGGTCTTGGTCCTTGGAACTGACCAGCGGTAGCAGCTTGAAGATTCTGGGTCATCAACTTGCCCCAGCTGGCTTCTCCAGCTAGTGTGTTTCTGTGCTTCGAATAGGCGGCCAGTCAGTTGGCACTTGAGTTTTTTTGGCTTGAGTAGGCTCAGAGACAGCTTCTCCTTGAGCAGGACACTTGGACCAGGTGAATGTTAAGATGTTGCAAACTCTTTGCTGGTCCTTTGGTGCAGCAGGGCAGTCCCTTTTTCCAAGTGGGTTGAGCTATGGGTGCCGGGGTACCCCATCGTATGCTTAGAAAATACCCTCAGGGCAGGATGCCTTTAGTATCAAATGGGCGACCAGGTTCCCTCCCACCTGGTGACCACTTCCTGTGTAGTGTGGCAACAGGCTAACCCAGGATGCACCATTCTGTCCACTCCCAAGATAGAGGACCCCCCCCAAGCTTTCAGACCTCCCTATCCCACCATGGGGTGTGGCTACCTCAGGGCTACACATACTGGGGAAACCAGTTTGGTAACTGGTCCTCCCTCCTGCTCCCTTTACCAGTCAGTCTGCATAAAGAATGAGGAAGCCCTCCTCCCTTGTGTGACACAACAGCCATTCAGAGGTGGGTTCTCCTTTGTTGCCTACCTTTTGGGGCCAACGCCTAAGTGGATTCCTGCAGGAGGGAGGTAAAACCTCTCTGTCTGCAACCACTCATTGTTCTACTTCCTGAGAGTCGTTGGCACATCTCTCCAGGAGAGCATGAAACTCACACAGGAATTCTACAGGCAACAAAGTGGTCCCTTTTCAAAAGTTACATTAATTTCGACTTGAGATACAAAGTTGGGCTAAAAATAACAAGTAGTTTAATATCTTGGAGTGCCCACTATGGACACGCCGTTCAGGAAATAGAACATCTGATGGGTCAGGATGTAATACTGCACACGACAACTGGGCGACCAAGTCTTGCCACAGAATAAACTGTTTTCACGCATTTACTGTCAGGACATGTAAACTACATGTCCTGCTCGTGTGATCTGTTGCACCCTGCCTCTGGATCTGTGGGCCAGAGGGGGTGCTTACACAGATGTAGAGGGGAAAGCAGTGTCTTTTCCCTGGTTTTCAAAGGCAAAGTCGGGCCAGCAGAGCAAGAATGCACTGCCAGTCTGCAATGGCAGACTGGGGGACTCCTATCCCTTGCAGCACAAGTTGTGCTACCCTGGAGGTCTTGCAAGACCTGGGATACCCCTCTAACTTACATCACCTGGGTACCATATGCTAGGGACTTACAGGCGAGTTAGCCATTTCCAATTGGGTATAGACCATTCGACATACAATCTCGGGTCAGGGCACTGACAGCCGATTAGCAGGCCACAGTGCACTCCAATTCAAAAAATCAGCAGCATCCGTTATATATATATATATATATATTTTTTTTTTTAAAGGAAGCACACAAGGTGCCTGGCACCATTACAAATGGAACTATTATAAAGACCGGTAATGATGCTACTCAATTAGGAGCAGCTTAGCTGATTCTCGCCTCATCAGCTGGGTAGGATTATCAGTCCAGGACAGCAGTTTACATGCTTTATTCACACATGGGGCATGAATTAGCTGTGTAAATGAATAAAAACTCAAAACTGATAATATCTAGAGAAAGCCTTGAGGCTCAAGTGCTTGGTTGGTGATGAGCTCGTTAAAATGTAATCAAATTACTTTTCTTTGGAGTAAAGGAACATTACATGTAAATGAACCAAACCACAACGTTTTGAAATTTTCTTCACTGTGTAAGATCATTTCATATTTACAAGAAAATAACTTTGGGAGTGGGGGGGGGGGGGCAAACAAACAGCAGTAAGCACTATAGAGAACACAGGTTTATTCGGCCCAATTCAAAGGACCAAAGCTACACAATAAATAATGCATCAGAAAGAACAATAACTGTTGGCATGTGGTATCGCTGCATTGAATGAGCAACCAAATGTTCACCCACATTGCTGATAAACAGGCTGAGTGATAAAACTGACACGGTCCCTTAGGAAATCTCTCAGGTCAAAAGCATAGTGTGTGTATTTAGACACTGACAACTTCGCAATTTTCATGGCTGTTGGAATTTACTCACAGGGCTACAAGCAAGTTTCATAAGATTAAGTTAACTATGGGAAACGTATAATATTCCCATGAATAAGGGGCATGCACACCTCTTCCCAAACCCCTCTAGTCTTCAGGTTAGGATAACATTTTGAACAAGTTTGCAAAATGCAGGCGAGGCGATTTTGTTCATTTCTTTAAGTCGGTCACCAGGGGGTGACATGAAGCTCCGTTCGCGTCCTTTAGTGAACACAGCTACTTTTAGCATGTACAATGATAGGATGACTCTTGGAACAATTGCACACATTGTCCAAGATGGTAGGATGACAAATCGTACTCTCCAGCAGTCTTCTACAATGGTGGCAATACGCTCTGCTCCATCACTTGAACCAGCAAGAGGGAGCTAGTCTACGTTTACTCCCTCACTAAAGTCAGAGGGGGGGCGGGAAAGTGTGCCTCTGTGAAGACCCCCATGATAGGCAAGGAAAGAATTGGGACTAGTTCAAATTATTCACAAAGCCCCTGCAATAAAAACACACGACAATAAAAAAAAGGTGCAAAATTGAATATGTACGTTTTTTCTGAAAAATCAAATCAAACTGCATCAACCCAAGGAAAGGTCTAGTTTCCTTGCTCCTCCATGGCAATGTCATATCGGATGCAGACTGACCTAATATTATTTAAGGATGATCTGCCATTAGTGAGCACATTGGGGGCAGACAGCCACAAGATCCGAGTAACAAATGAAAAACAAATCAGCCAACAATCCATTACAGTTCTACTTAACTCAAGATAACCAACTGGTGTCTCTGACCACACTCACAGTACCAGAAACGTCAGCCCTATTCCAAGTTCACATCCCCTGAGGCACCAACAGTAGGGCTCTCACAAAAACCTCATGCTACAGCACTGTAAGATAGTCTGCCCAGTCCTTCAATTTAATTTTCTGGTTCACGCCAAAACTAAAAACTTGGTTCAAAGGCAGCACTGGCTCACATAAACAGGTGGGGACGCAACATTATTTTTAAGCAAATTCATCACACTTGACTGAGATCCTGCACAACTGATGAGCATCATCATACAGCATGCTCATTTCTAATGTAGAAGTTTAGGATTCGTTACATACAAAATGTGAGTAAATCAGAACAAACCAATGTGAGTTAGAAGCAGAAAGCCATACAGCAAGGTGAAGGAGTTCATCATTGCTGAAGCTAGGACAGACTCATTCGAAAAGTGGGACTTTCCAACAGCATTACACTGGAATGAAACTTAATGATAAAAGGAAGACTAACATATCTTTGTTTGGAGAGGTAAAGGTAGGAAAAACAGGTCTCAAGTTAATCGCAAACAATATTGGTTGACAGAATTCAGGCGATTCTAAGATCAAGGGCAAACTGGTGGAAACTAGGGATGGACAAATGAAGCTGGCAAGTATAGACGGGGGAGCTGGATAGCAGAGCCATGCTACAGAATATTTGTATGTTGGATTATTAATGATTTCGGCACAAACACTACCAGATGAATTGAAACTGCACAATAGGCTAATGCACTTCAAACTGCTTTGTTCAATAAACGTAGCCAAACTCCTACAAGAAAACAGATGTGCTCGACTGCTGGAGCTAGCAGGGGAAGTTTAAACTTACAGCTGAACTACTGAGTACCCAAGGTACAGTCATAATGAAAAGGTCACACCTCTGTAGGCCATTAAGTATAGTCTTTGGCACGAATCAATTCAGTGTGTAGACAAACTTGGTAAAGCAGATTTAAGGGGTTGTGTGAAAAACACATCCTTGGAATGATGAAGCAACGAATATGAAGCTGCATTGCATCCCCCCCGCACACTTGTTTCCCCTTTTAAGTATTGTAGAAGATTGCCACAGCAGTGAGCATGGAAAATCCGGTTGGTACAGGGAATCTGCTAAATTATTCTGTCTCCAAGCCTGCAAAAGAACCTCCTTTTTTTACCGTAATCTGTCGATGGGACATAATCAAACTATACCTCTCCCCCCCGACCCCCCCCCCCCAAAGTAAAAGTCAAACTTGCATTACCAGGATGTTATGGCTCAAACTTTACCCCATAAAGGACCATGGTTTACACCCCCCCCCCCCCCCCCCACCCCCCAAAAAGTGCACTAAGTAGGTGTCTGCAGTACATTTAGCACCCTTGACTGCAGAGCACACATTGTCCTTCAATGGAGAGATCAGACCTGCAGCCAATGCAACACAGAACAGTATTAAGAGGAAGGCTCGCAGAAGCGTGCCAACTTCCAAAATCAAAGTAGACTTTGCTACATGCAATCCTTGAGACGCTTCAGATGGGAATGAGCACAGACTGCCCATGAAGAATAGCAAGACTTTTTTGAGGATGGCTGTAAACTGCAAAAGCTTTTAGTGTCGAAACATCAGCTCAAGTTCAACACTGCCACACGTCTTAATTCTGAAGGTAGTGAGAACGTGGTCCAGGCTTTCAGCTCCTGCCAACTTGTCAGGCGATCCTCATGGGTGCACAGCCAGGCATGTTGGATACTGAGCAGAGCATGAAGGACATTGGTGAAGGTTTCCATTCCACTTCCCCATTTCATCATTTGACAAAGAATTCAAAGTACAGGTGTTATGATACTCAGAAATCAGACCACAGTACACCCCTACTTCCTTTGTCCACACTGAGCACATGAGCACCAGATGGGGACCATGCCACAGCATTGATAGAGGCGCTGCAAGGAAAAAAAAATCTCAGATTAGTTTAAACTAAAACAAATTCACATCCATAAAAATCTAAAACAGGGCTTTAAAAATATATATTTCAACTTCTTAAATATGAAATGAAACGAAAAAGAGCATTTATAAAGTGCATGGCTACCAAAGGCCTCCCAGCGCTACAAGACACACCTAAGCAAGAAATAGAGACATGATCAAGCAAATAAAAAAGCTAAGGAATTTTCGGAAGCGGGGAGGGTTAGCCTCAAGACGAATAAAAGGTTAATTCTACCTTGGAGCAGAAATAACAGAAAAAAAGAATCCCCAGTCGATTAAATCTCGGGACAATGGCAAGATGTTTCGAGTCGGAGCAGAGGGTTCTTTGAGGGACATATAGGGAAACAAAAGAGTGGATAATCGGTGGCAGGTTAGCCGATAGTGATTTGAGGACCACACATAAGGCCTTAAATTGAACTCTTGTCCACAGGCAGCCAAAACAGTGCCCTAATGTGCGGCTTAGCAGATTCCCTGTTATGGGCATGCATCAAAAGTCGTGCCACACAGTTGGACCGTTTGAAGTTTTTTTATGGTCAGACAGGAGGAGCCTAGGTACAGCACGTTGGCATAAGCAAGCCTTGATAAAATCAAGGCTTGAACCAGGAGTTTCCTGACATTAAAAGGCAAGACAGGATCCTCCTAATCCTCTTAAGCATGCTATAGCATGAGCCAGCAACCCTGGATGCCTGAGTCTTAAAGCTCAGATTATGATCAAGTCAGACTCCCAAGCTTTTTACTTGGTCTTTGGGTGCAGGCATATCTCCCATACATTGCGGCCACAGGGAGTCATTCACCAAACCAGTAGTCTTTCTCAGAAATCAACTCAGTTTTAGCCAAATTTATTGTAAGGAAGGAAGAGTCCATCCAGGCCGAGACTTTCTCCAAGCAGTTAGCCAGGATGGACTTATTGTTGTTCATCAGATTGAGGGACACAATAAGCTGAGGGTCGTCAGCGTATGTGACAATCTTAACCTCGAAAGGCTCAACAATCTCAGCTAAGGGGGCGCATATAGACATTAAAAAGTGTGGGGCTCAGTGAGGAACCCTGAGGAACCCCACACTGTAATGGCATCCAGTCGGAAGTGGCGTTCTCGAACACACCTACCTCTCCCTAAATCACAGCTACTGATTTCCAAATGACTATTCAATCCCGACTTCCACTAAAGACTATTAACCCACCATACAACTCTACCAAATCTCCCACAAATCTGAAACTACAAACTGCTATGCCTGCTCATCCAATGCCATGGACCAGACCCATTCAATATCACCAAAGACCATCTAAGGCCATGAATCCCACCCCGTAGACCTTCATTAAATTAATCAGCTCCCCGCACTGTGTAGATTCCTCCATCTACTGAAGAATATCAAAGAACACCCCCCCCCCCCCGACACACACACACACACAGCTAGCTGCATCACCAAACATCTGCCTCTTCAGTGCTTTAGTTGAAATGTGTTGGTCTAAACTACTTGAAACATCAAAACTCACCTATGGTGCTTGGACAGCATTCTTTCAACCTTTTCCGTCAGCACATTCCAGAGATAGAGGGTGCCATCTGCTGAACCAGCTGCTACATAGCTGCCATCAGGGCTGTGAAATCAACGTATGAGACTCAAATCATCACAGTGAACAGGAATGCAGCAAAAGGTTGCCAAATTGTACCTCAAGAGAACAAGTTACTTAACATCGATAATGCATTATCTGGTAGACTATCTAGCTGCAGATTCCTTACCTTTAAACTTCCCAGGCGCCAGGCTTCATCCGGAAACTTTTGCCGAGTAATACCCATGGCGGCTCGATTCTCCTCTGTGTGATGTCGGCAGCGTCAGTTATGACGTTGTTGTACCTATATAGGGGCGACCATGTGTCAGTACTTTTCGGGTTTTTTTCTGTGCCAGAAGCACAGGGCCATGAAGTAACGGGCGTAGTCATGTGCAAACCTAGGGCCCTGAAAGGGGGAGTAACCCTACCCCTACAATATTAGTCTGTAAAGCAGGGAGGCATGGGTGGGGTTGGAAGGAATCTGCACCTAGACACAGTTACCGAAGGTAACTAACTTGCTCATCTGAGACTTCTAGCTGCAGATTCCTTGCACATGAATTAGATACCCAAGCCATACTACTCTGGCGGTGGGCTGCAGACCAATACCATAAACTAGAAAGTCGTGCAGGACCGAACGAGCACAATGCCCATCTCTGCAAAACACTACTGCCTGGACAGTGTGGTCCACAAATGTGTGCAAAAAATGCCCACGTTGCTGCCTGACGGATGTCCAGGACTGGGAGTCCCTGAGCCAAGGACGTAGTCGCAGCCATTCCCCTGGTGAAATGGGCCATTAATCCCTCAGGGGGCTACTACTTTGCAAGGGAATAACAGATCTCACTTCAGAGAAGGACCCAGCGAGAGCCACTGAAAAGGCTGGCCTTTTCTACACTGCACTTCCCTTCTTCGCTCCCACGTATCCCACAAAGATTTGGTCGTCCACCCTGAAAACGTTTGTGCGGTCAAGGTAGAACAACAACGCATTTTTTAGGTCCAGTCGGTGGAGACACTCCTCTGTAGAGGGAAGTGGGGAGCAAAGAAGGTGGACAACGTGATGAATAGACCCAGATGGAATGAGGGTCACTACCCTTGGTAAAAAGGAAGCCCAGGTGCGAAGCACCACTTTGTCTGGAAAAGATAGCAGATAGGGAGGCGAGTAAGATAATGCCTCAACTCACTCTCCGGGAAGATGTAATCGCCACTAAAAAGGCTGGCTTGATGGTCAATAGGCAGAGGGGACAGTGATGTAAAGGCTCAAAGGGAGAACACATTAAGTAGGTGAGTAACAAATTAGGGTCACACTGTCATAACAAAAAGCATGGGTGGGAATAAGTAAGCCATCCCTTTTAGAAATCTATGTACAATAGGAGACTTAGAGAGTCGGCTGGTCTGCCGCAAAAAACAGAGCAGAAAAACAACCCTTGAGAGTTCCCAAGGCAGAGCCCTCTTGGGCAAGGGCTAGGATGAATAAAAGAACAGTGGAAAGAAGCAGAAAAAGGGTCAACAGACCTTTGTGTAGTATTATACACATTTCTGTCAACAGCAGACGTATACAGTCTTGGTGGAGGGCCACCAAAATAACATTACATACTTCCGGAGGAAGGTCAAAAGCAAGCATTGAGGCACAGAGTTGACAGGTTCAGGTGGAGAACCCTCTCCGGCTGCTGCGACAAGATGGGGCAGGCGGATCAGAGAATCGATGCTAATCTTCAGAAGCTCTAGATACCAGAATCTCCTCACCCAGTCAGGAGCCACAAGACAGACTTGGGACCAGGTGCTCCTGCTCTTCTTCAGAACCATGGGCAAGAGTGGTATGGGTGGAAAGGCGTACAGCAGGCTTGAGCTCCACTAGTGACAAAAAGCGCTACCGGAGGAATAGCCATCTTGGAAACTCCAGCGTGCAGTATTGTTGTACACTGCACGCTCTCTTCGGAGGCAAACACAAATCTAACCAAGGTTCTCCCCCACCGATTAAAGTGACCATGCGCTAATTCTGACTAGAATCGGCCTGGTGTTGAACCACCAGGGTTCTGCCTTGATGTTCCAGCCATGTCCAGAGACTCAGGGCCTCTTGACAAAAGGTCCACAACCCCACCTCACCCTG